>NW_026558383.1:0-221178 GCF_026930045.1 Uloborus diversus
GCAGATGTCATCTCATTGAAGCTGGAGGACATCTGAGCCCCGTATGCTGTTCCACTGTATCCCATGCGTGGGGTACAGCCAGACAAAAATTTACCTTTCTTTTTTCAATGTTATCTCAAAAATTTTAAACAGTAGTGATTTTTTTTTTTTTGCCTCAAAAATGTGTGCATTTTAGCTGCATACATATTTGAGGACGCGAATAAAGTGAAATAAAATAGAATTAAAAAAAGGGTTCGAGAGCGGGGGAAAACAAAACAATGCGCACACGCTCGAGAGCACATAAGAAAAACCGAAGAAGCTCAGGTTTAAGCGTGTAAAGAGAAAAAAAAGAAAGAAAGAAAAGACGAAGGTTTGCGGGTGCAAAAAGAAACAAAGGCGCACAGGTTCGAGGGCGGAAAAAAAAAAAAAAAAAAAAAAAGAAGAAAGAAGGCGCACGCGTTCGACAGCACAAATAAAATAAAATAAAAATGTTCAAGGGAGCCAAAAAAAAAAACAGAAGCTGACCAGGTTTGAGGGTACAAAAATATTGACGGCCCTCAGGTTTGAGTGCGCAAGAAAAAATCGAAGTTGCACAGGCTCTGGAGTGCCAAAAAAAGAAAAACGAAGGCGTTCAGAATCAAAGAGGGGGGGGGGAGGGAATCCGAGGGCGCATAGGTTTGAGGGCGCAATAAATAAATAAATAAATAAATAAACCTCTCAATACGATCACGTAATACGAAGTCACGACTAAAACGAACATTTTGATCGTTATAAGTTTTATTTGCTATCTAATTACTTCAAAAATTTCACTTATAATAGGAGAGATCGGGGCAAGATGACTATGTTAAAAAATGTTGTTTATTATTCATTTATTTTTAAAGATAATAAAATTAAGTTTACATGAGCTGCTAGAGTAGTTAGTCCCTTGTAGTATTGTTTTTTTTTTTACCATTTAATTTTTCAAATCAAATAAATGAAGAATATTTTTTATTTTTTCCATAACCTTAACAAATCGTCATCTTGCCCCAGTTCTGGGGCAAGATGACTTTATCCTTGGGGCAAGATGACACCACTGAACAAGGATGAACATATTTTATCCTTTGAACATATTGCATAGTTTAACAAATAATAACTGTTTTTACATCTTACTAAGAATCAAATTAAGCGTAATGCTTCACCAACTTAATGTTGAAGAGTTTAGTCGTGCAGCTAACAATAGTCACAAATAAAAAGGTCATTTTCATAATTGGAACATTCCTCATGCCACCACTTTTGGCATTGCAGCACTGGATCCATTCTTCTGTTGGAGGGTCACAATATTCAATATCATATTCTGCTTTTGAATTTATGATTTGTTTTATGTGTGCATCTATTATAAAACTATTTCAATGGAGTAGCTATTCAGTAATACTTAATGAAATTCTAAACTACTGGGCTTTATATATATATATATATATATATATATATATATATATATATATATATATATATATATATATATATATATATATATATATTTAGTTTTTTTTTTTTTTTTGGTATTTACGCAGCCGGGTTTTTGTTTTTATTTAATAATTATTTTTTACTGTACCCTTTTTAGGTAATTTTCATTGATTCAATTATTATGATCATAAGACGGAAAATTTCGCAATCTTGTCATTTTATTGAGGAAATTTATATCGTGAGGATTATTAAGTAATTTGCGGTGGTCTAAAGTACTGATTATTAGTCCCTCTATAGAGACCTTACTCGGCTTAAAGCTACATATGATTAATAAGGTGGGCCGAAAAAAGGAAATTTCCGAGAAGCAACATCTAATAGCAAAAAAAAGTTGTGTATTGTCATCCTTAAAATTGTATAAAATAATGAAAAAAATTAATATATATGTCTTCAGAGCGCGCATTGGCAGCGAAGTTTGAAAAACAGATAAAAAATTGTCAATTTTCAAATATTTTTTTTTTAAATCCAAACTTTCGAACTTTTTGTTCTAATACCGTTTACATGTTTCCTTTTAATACTCTTTTCGTATATCTTTGAAAATATTGACATTCCTTTACAGTTTTTAGTTCGCGCATGAGTCGCAAAGTTTCGGGAAATTAATCAAAAATCAATGTTTTTAGCTTATTTTGCTCATTGCGTTATTTCTTCTTTTAGATTCCAGTTATAATTTTTTTACAATAAATGAGCAATATACAACTCTTTGTTGGAAATACAATTATATTTTACTGCAGTTTACTCAGAACCCACCACAAGTAGGTGGTTGAACTTTGCCATGCCATTTCCAAGAATACTAGTTATTTACAGAACTTATACATTTGTAAAAAAAATTACATTCACAATAACTATTATTTTAAACACATTTCTAAGTTTCGATCAAGGTTTGAAGTTGGACATGTGACTCAATTTTTGCATTGATGATCGCGAGTATAAAGTTTCTCCCATTAATCCATGTCATGTCTGGTCTCATTCCGAAATCCTCAACCTACTGACTCACTAAATAGTTAAATAACCCTTTAAACAGCCGGAGTGTAAAAGAGGAACAAAAACTGTATTATGGCTAAAGCTTCAACGGCTTTTGTATAATTATATACAATTAACTTCGATAAAACTCGGTCGGAAGAATTCGAAATTTATAAACTGACTTAAAAAGTGAGCAAAAGTATATTGTCAATATAATACAGAAATGAAAATGATATTCAACTAGATCTCCCAAAACCAAGACCCTTCAGTCATAAGTATTCGTTAACAAGTGCAAACGGAGTACTGGGTCTATATATTTTTCAAACTAAACTACTAACAGAATGACGACACCTGTAAATTATATTTTTAAAAATTATGCATCTATGGTTCGATAAAATTAAAAAATATGAACAAACGTCCGTGAAACATGGACCTGTACACTTATTTGATGTCACAAAATCTACAAGTCAGGTTCTTGATGATCCTTTGAACATCATGGATCTGGTGATTCAAAGAAATGCTTACTTTGCTATTTTTGAGAATTTTGTAATTGGTCATGGCAGTGGACAAGAGGCAAAACATAAAGAAATTGGATTACATATGGTACACAACGCAAAAGATTACCCATCAGGAAACATTTCTATAGCTATAAGAGAATTTCATCCACCAATATTAAGATTTGAAGCTTTGAAATATAACAGTTGGAATATTTATTTTCCTCCACTTCAGTGATGATGTGTGAAACAAAAATATTTTATCAATTCCAGAAACTATACATTGTTTAAGTATGCATTTTTATAATTCCCATATCACACTCGGGCAGGTGAAAGGATTGTAGAACTGGTCAGTGAATCTGTAGAAATTAATTTGAGGTATTAGACGCAAGAGATGGATTTATCTGAAAACTTTTCATTCGGAAGGATCAATGCCAAAACAGAGTCGAAAGTCCAAATTCAAATCTTGCTCAAAACGTAAAAAATTATTGAAAATCATATTGTTATTGTAAATGTAAGTTATTTTACTAATATATAAATCCTGCGCAAAACTACTCTTGGGAAAAGCAGGGTGGAACACAAAGTGCAACCATCTACTTGTGGTGGATTCTGGGTTGTTAATGAAAAAAATACAATTGCAATTCCAGCCAAGAGCTGTTTTCAAAGATATATGAAGAAAGTGTTAAAAGGAATCATGTAAGCTGTGTCAGAACAAAAATTTTGAACATTTGGATTTTTAAAAAAAATATTTGAAAATTGACCATTTTTTACCTTTTTTTTTCAAACCTTGCTGCCAATACGCGATTTGAAGGCATAAAACATTTTTTTTTTCATTATTTTCCCCATATTTAGGATGGCAATGCACAATTTTTTTTTGCTGTTAGATAAAGCAGTCAAATCTTTCCCCCAAAACTAAAAAAGCCCGTCAAGACAGTACACGTCACGAAACTCAGTCCCCTGAAACACGACAAAAACAAATGCAACATGTTAGAGATGAAAATCAAATTAGTAGACTTAGTAAATAAAAAATTCAGGCGGTGAAAACGCTACCACGAAGTTGCACAGGTTTGAGGGCGTAGAACAAAAAAAAACGTGTTTAAAGCAGTTAGAAGATTAACATGCTTTTGTTCTCATAAAACAATAATAATAGTGGGCTTTATCAATTCAGGCAAGTTTCGGGACAAAAAGTCACTAATCATTCAGATTTTGTTCAAATTTAATCAGCTAATATGGAACTTTTCCCTCCGATTTTTGTTGAAATCTAAGTTTCTTTTCCATATTATGTTGATGTTGCTTATGTTGTTATGTTGTTGTTGCAGACAAGGGCGCCCATATAGGGGGGCAAGGGGGCTCGAGGCCCCCCCCCCTTTGAAATTAGAACTTCCTTGCTTTTGATACTTTTTTCTTTGCAAAAATGTAAAACATTTATTCTTCAGCCATTAATGAATAAGTAAGCATCCGGCATACATTCCCCATTCAACCACTTTAATATGACGGACGAATGATGGGTTGCATCTATGCGTGGCTTCTATGTCTTTCACATTGAATGAAGTACACTATTGGATTAAATTTCAACTTTTCTAGGATAATTCTTTAAAATAACAAGTAAGTACAGCTTTTGATCACTTAGTAGCTTTTAGGGCTTTTAAAAATAGTTAAAAGTACGTTTAATGCTTTTCAGTGACCGTTAGTCCGTTACGATATCGTAGTACCGTTAGTTGTAGATTTTCAGTTTACCGTTACTGTCGTGAAATTTCCATCACTCAAAACGCTACTAAATATATATATCATTATTTTCTTGAGTACTCGATAAGCAACATTTAATCACCAAAATAATAACCGCAATAAGATTATCAATAATCAACAAGTGAGAACCTCAATAAAAATGATTCTTGTGCTTCGTAGATTACTACACAACAGCGAGCGCAAAAAATAAAAAAGAAATCTCTCTCCGTCTAACTTTTTCTTTTGCTTTTTCGTTCAAGTGTTTGAATCATTTCCTGTTAGCGGTTAATATTTCTATAGCGTTAGGAATTTCTTTAAATTTTTAAACTGTCGAAAAATTTCATGCGCATTTTATTTTATTGTTGTTTTGATTGAAATTTTGAACGTTTGAGAAACGAATTTGTTTTTCCGTAACTTTAATATCCCAGAATATTTTTGGCTCTTCATGTAAATAATTCATATGTACCTCTACACTTTACTTTCGGTGCGGTTATTTCTCACAAATGATCATTAACTTAACTATGATTATTCAAATAATTACTCGTCTTTAACTTTAAATATATTTGTGACAACTCTTTGATACCAAATAAAGTCTGTAGATATTTATTGTTTCATTCATTTTTAATACTATTACTTTGTAAAAAAAAAACTCATCAGTACGCAGAATTTTTTCACAAATTTTTTACCGCCCCGAGAGTTATTATAATTATTATTATTTATATTATTTATTTTTAAGAAAAGGATAAAAACTTCACAGGTCCGCAATGTTTTTCATTTGCTTTTACCAACCCGTGGGTCAAAAGAGGTGGAGAAACACTGTTGTAGAGAACGATCAGATGAATTAAAGCAATTTGCACTTCTTAACTATGTTGAAAACTCTGAAATATGATCAAATGCTGTAATTACAAGTTTTAATCATTTCCAGTACTGAATTTATGCAATGTGAAAAGTGTGAAAAACGTAGACTATCATGGAACAAAACTATTAAAAAAAAATTACACAACTGTATTCAAAAACGCACACAATACGGGGGAGGGGGGAGGAGGATCTACAGTAAGGGTGTCATTTCTCTCTCCGAAGGTTCAGTCTTTTCAACCCCGTTGCCTATTTTTTAAAAGGTGCCTGTTTTTCACCCAAGTTACAGGTGCAATTTCGGCCGCTGGTAAACAAGCGTTTCTCCCCTGAAAGGTGCCGAATGCAACCTGTAGTTTTAACAGTGTAACAGAGTACAAAGGGGAAGTTCTGCTGTACCATTTGTGAACAGGTGGAATACGTCGGAGCAAATTAAGTCTGGATATTTCATTTGATTATAGTTCTTAATAAGGAAGCGAAGAGCCAATGACAGTTTCGTCCTCACTACCCTCCTTAGTTAGTCTATTTTTCATGCTATTGTTCGTGTTAATCATTTTCTTTTTAAAATGTTTTAAAAGCTTTTTTTTTTTTTTTTTTACAGTAAAGTAATACAAAAAGAAGAGGCATACGAAGTCATAAACTGCTCGATCCTGTGAATACTAGCGAAAGTGATGTCCCAATAGTTAAACTTCTCACACCGACGAGAAAAGCAGACATTATTTCCTTTTGTTAAACTTTTCTAAAAAGCTATATCTGTAAAAAGATTTTTCGAATTATTTAAATATCAATTTAAAAAAAATGCTTTCAAAATGGCAAAAACAATGAATGTTAATGGCGTATTTGAAATAGTGTTTTTAATGTTTTATTTTGCTGCGCAGAACAAAATAAAATATTCACGCGCGACTAAAATTGTGAACACATATCGATTTATTGTTTTTATTTTTTAATTTTGTATGATTATTTAAAATGTTACATTTCAGATAATACTAATTCGTGCATATCATATTTGAGATAATTCAATAATGAACTCAATGTGGAAAATAAAATTAAAATGCTTTCAATACGAAAATATCATACGTACTTGAACAAACACAGTTGTGGAGTGGTTTGCAATGGTAACTTTCCGGGCTAATCAGTTCTCTTATTCTCGGAACGAACCAAATGTTAGTATAGCAGTACTAGGGGAAAATGGCGGATGAACTGGAAGCGGAAACAGAACACTTCGATTTCTCAATGGGCACGATTAGCGAGAATGCGAAAGAAGTTAAGTTTTCACTGCTCGTGCGATTTCGCCGATCATACCACTACAAAATGAAGTACAGTAAACCTTCATAAATCGGACCCTATTAAACCGGACTGCCGTTGAGATGTATATTGCAGAAATAAACGCGAGTCAACCCAATAATAAGTTTCTGCTGGCTGTATTTTGTATTTGTGCAATGTTTTTCTGTAATTTTCTATCTTATGCAGTTTTGTATTTCATCCTCTCGAATGAAAATTGTACTTTAATGCTGTATTATACAGTGGTTTGTTTGTGAACCTTGGCTCAAGTTATAAATTATTTTCTTTAATCCGTAAATTCGGAGGACCTGAATCCCCTATTATTCGGATCAGTTTCGCAAAGGGAGGGGGGGACCCCATTCCTTTCGCCGCGTATTTGCACCGAAATATTCGAAGTCTGCATTTTTTGCTACACGTTTTACTGGAAATAGAAAATGAAAAACAGTAAAAAATCCGTCATTCGGCTTTGCTGATGCAGACAAAATGAAATAATCATTGCCAGAAATGTGGCGGCCGAACCATAACCTCTCGACTATCCACAAATTGAAGTAATCACTATAGTATAGAATACAATTTTACACATATGACAAAGGGAAACTTTCGGTTATGATGGATTTTGGTTCCATTAGGAAACCCGAGCAGAGTTACGATAAAATCTTGGCAAATTAAATCCATTAAAATGTAAAAATCCACCTAAATAAATAAGTCAGATAGCAAAAACACATTAAACGCTGAATAAAAATTTTTAAAAATCGGTCAAATAAATTTTTTTTAATATTTCATTAAAATGTAAAACACTCCTCCAATTCCATTGTTGATCTTTATTCTCGACAAGCCGGTCACGTTATCGTAACCCCGCCAAGCTTCTGATACTGTGTAAAATATTTGTCTATTCTACTGCAAGATCTAGTTTTTAACTCCGAAGAAATTACATGTGCTGCGAGGGTTTGACTAATATATCTATATTTAATAACTTTAAATGTATCGTAAATATCAGAAACTTTTCGCTAAACACAAGTTCTGTCAATAAACCTTCCATTATTATGATCTAGTTTTCCCACAAAGAAAATTATCTTAAAATTCTAAATCAAGCTAACTAAAATAAAAGCTAAATGTCTCGAAATTATTTCTGTCGTTGTACTACCCCCTCCCCCACGGGTATTAAATTCTATGCCATTTTCTGCAACGAAAAGCTAACCTAAGCTGTCACATTTTACGAGTCAATATCGAGACTTACTTTTAAAAATTCCATGAAATTACATCTTCTTATAATTTTATTTATTAGGACATTGTTTCAACAATAATTTCGGAATCGTACGTACCTCAAACCCTCGGCTTTCTCACCCCTTCGAATACCTTTTTTTTTTTTTTTTGCTTCCCTTTTTTTCTTTCTGTATTTTTCTTTTCTCTTTCTTATTTTTTTCCCCCTTTTTTTTTTTTTTTTTGATTAGACAGAAACGTTGGGGAACAAACATGAATTTTTAAGATTTTGAACTTCATTACGTCATTTTCAAAATGTGAAGTGTAAAATAATCGGCAACACTAGCACTTGACTCTTGTATGAATCATTGCCCTTCAAAACTGTCTCGTCTTTAATTTTAGTAACTTTTGAAATTTACCAGAGCATTCCGTGAAAAACATGTTTTGCGGATAATTTGACAGTTTGAAAGTTGGTTTTTTCAAACGACAATGTTTTCTATTAACTGGAAAGTATTTTTAAATATGACATATTGCATATTCTACACCAGGGCTTCGCAACCTGTGTGCCGCGGCACACTGGTGCGCCGCGACAAGGAACCCGGTGTGCCGCTGTATTTTCGAAGTTATATAAAAAGAAAGAGCCTTGATGTATTTTATTTTAAAGTTACGACCGAATAGCGTTTGTATCGTTCTGTAACTTCTCAATTCACCCTGTCGATCTTGTGCAATAAGACATACCCAAGAAGGGGAGAGGCGGGATCTGATGCCTCACCTCTTTTAACTTCTTGTGATCCTATTAATTTCAGTTTTTGAAAACGGATTCTAATTTCCACGAAATGAACTAATTATACAAAATTTTTTCTAAATCTTTTGCAAACGGGATTATCGCCCCCTCCTCCAGGCAGGGATCGTGCCATCTCGCCCAGAATTTTTGCCACAGCTTTAACATTTCTTTTCCTCTTTTCCGGTTCCGATATTAATTTCATTTTATCATAGTTTCTCAAATCTCGGTTCAGAGACTTAGCAAACTGGAAATTAAAACCACATACTATTTCCACCACCGTGAAGCTCTCATGGCAAAGATCTTACCAGATGAACTGAAGTCAGCTTTGGCTGAAATCGTATAAATCGTGAATTTCAAAAAATCGAGCTCGTTTAATTCTCGCCTATTCTCCGTATACTTTGTGAAGAATTGGGTGCAGATCACCACCACCACTCCCTACTTCTTCATACAAAGATTCGCTGGCTTTCATATGGTAAGTCACTATCAATAATTTTCGAATTGAGGGACGAAGTACGACAGTTTTTGATTTTTAAAAACGAAATGCAGTACGCCAGTTTGTTGCAAGACAAATTTTGACTGTGAAAACTAGCGTACATGGCTGACATTTTTGAACACCTTAACAAATTGAATTGGAAAAGGCAGGGACAAGGAGAGAATTTGGGTTACATGTATGGACAAGCTAAACGGGTTCAAATCAAAAATTCAGCTGTAGAGAGAAGAAGTAGATCGTGGCTCATTGGACATGTTCAAACGGACTGTCAACATATGGTATGTGAAGAAAATGGTATTGAAGAAAAGCTGCTGAATGTGGTGGTAGAGCATTCAGTCATACTTCAGGACAAGTTTAAGCACTATTTTAAGAATACTGACATAGAACAGTATGACTGGATTCGCGATCTCTTCTCATTCTCTTCCTCTGCGGATGCATCAGTTAAAGACCTTTCTTTGAAGGCGCGAGAAGAATTTATGGACCTCAAGAGCGACCATACTCTTAAACTTGGGTTGAGCGAAGTGTCTCTGGACGAATTTTGGTTGCTGGTTAAGAATGAGTATCCCACCATCTCTTGTCTTGCTATTTATGTGCTGCTACCATTTTCAACTACATATCTTTTCGAACTCAGCTTCTTTGCCCTCACACTTATGAAAAACAGCAAGAGATCATCTCTAAAGAACCTGGATCAAGAACTTCGTGTAGCTTTTTCCAGCATAGAGCCGAACATCAAACGTATTTGCTCCTCAAGGTAGGGTCAAGTGTCTCATTAGTGTCAAACGGAAGTTAGGTGCTTGGTTTTAATTTCTTGCTTGCTTCTTTCTTGAAACATTTTTTGATCAATCGTTTAACTGCAATGTGCACTTGAATGACATGTTTGACAGAAATGCTTTGAAACTTATGAAGCATAATTTTCTGTTAAGTCTGATATAGGTAATTTTGTTGTTCATTATCAACCTCAATACATTCGAAATATTTCTGCTTTCTAAATAAATTTAAATACACTACGTTAGTTATAATTGTTTTATTCATATGAAAAAAATCCCCCCCCCCCTCGTCTTTTTACCTGTGAACGATAAAAATATTTCTATATTGACATTGCGAAATTAAGTTCAGTGTGCCCCGTTGATCTAGAAATTTTTTAAGTGTGCCGCAAAGTAAAAAAGGTTGAGAAGCACTGTTCTACACTACTGCATAGCACTGTTGTTATTCGTTTCTAAGGAAACGAACTCTTTCCAAAACATGACCTGCCATCTATCGAACAAAAAGGGAATGAACTCTCGCAGATTTTTTATGCAGTTTTTTTTTTATATATATTCCTTTGAATATAATGATAATTACCATCCTTTTTTCTTTTAAAAAAATATTTTAAAGCTATTAGTGTGTCATAGCAATTCAGAGTGAAAACCAATCAACTGAAAGGACAGAAACAACTAGATAAACTTTTAATTTTTAAAAACTTTGAGCTAATTAGCGAAGAGAACTCATTGATTATCAGTTTTTGTTCACGTTCTCATCGGCTCATCCGGAAAAAAAAAATCATTTTCTGATTTCTGTATGACCATTGATAACATTGGAGGTTTAGGGGGGTGACAGATAGAATCATGCAACGTTCCATTGTTGTGAAAATCTTAAATGTTCTGTCAAGGATGGATCCAGAAACTAGTCAAGGAGGGGGCGATTGATTTCAGACCCTTACCCTTTTAAACATTCGCAAGTCAACGCCCCAACGCCACGAAAGATCTTCTCATTTCAGTTTTTTTTTTTTGGAAAAGGAGGGGGGGGGAATCCTTTTCTACAAAATTGCGAAGGAGTGTACCCCGTCCCTTGACGCCATAAAACGTGTCCTAATTTTTTTTTTTTTTAATTTTCAAAACTTTTATGGGAAGAGCCCCTGAACCCTATTTAATGTCTTCTAACATCGTCTAAAATTGTGTTTTTGGAACATCGAAAAACTTAATATACGAAGTTCCGAACTTATTACTAAAGTGTTAATATACGTGCCACAATTTCATTTTCAAGACAGCAAGAGCCCGCTGTCTTGAGAGCCCGTTTTTTCGACAAACTATTGAAGATAGTCTAAAACTGTTTTTAACTTCAGTATCAAAAATATACCGTGGGAGAGTTCCTGCATCCCGCTCGACTCAAGGAAGGGGGCGATAGCCCCCTCCTTTGTATCCGTCCTTGTAATTCTGTTTTCTTTTACCAACTGAACTGAAACTCTATTAGAAGACATTTAAGCTACATATAAGATAAGGATTATTTTCCTTATCTTAGAGTCGATTGAGTTTTAGGGTGTGACAGATAGAACCAGATCTGCATTGCTGCAAAGTCGAAGTCGAAGAGTCGGAGTTGAACTGATTTTGAAGTAAAGAAGTTGGAGTCTGGAGTCGAAGTTAAAGGTTTGAAGTTCCAAGAGCTGGATTCGGAGTCGTTCATTTTCCCAAAGTCCACAATTCAGTCAGTGTTTCTAAAGTCATAGTTTGACTGATTTTGGGGTAAAGAAGTCAGAGTCGAAGGTTTTGAAATTCCCGGAGTCGGAGTTGGTTATTTCCGCTTCGATTCGAAGAGTCAATCAGCCCTGGATAGAACCATGCAACTTTCCAATGTTGTCAAAAATGTTCTAGTTTCTGAAATCAGAAGTTAAACTAAGCTGAAGACCTGTGCTTTCGAATTTTTCTCGAGGTGGTGTGGCAAAGGGTGTTACTCAATGTAATTTTTTCGTAAAACAATGAAAACAAACCATTTACGTGGGAAAATATAAATTTTCAAAAACAGGAGTAGGGGTGGTGCAATAGACCTTCCTAAAGGAGGGCCATGTTGAGTTGATCCGTTATTAGTATTGATATCACATACTCTTCTACACAGTGACTCACGCAATGAAAATACAAAATCGTTTTGCAACAAACACTAATACAGTGAAATACCCGTTTAAACGAAGTAAATGTTCAGTTCCGTTCAACTGCCATTACATTTCTTGAATTCAATTGCAACGAAATTCATGATACAACAAACAAAATTTGTGGTTTGTTGAAGTTCGTTATAACAAGACAACTGTAGCTACTTCATTAACGTTTATAACGTAATGTTCTCTATCTGCATGTAATGGACAACATAAAGTATTTTTTAACAAAGTATTATTTAAATTTCGAAACGAAGTTTTAAAATACATTCTCATAAATCTATCTCTATGCACCGGCTCAGAAAATAGATAAAAATGAATGTTTCATCAACGCATTCTTTGCCACAGAAATAAAGTTCATTACGGTTAATGTTTCAAACATTCATTGGGATCAGTTTTCAAAGCATAATTTGTTACTGTCGAGGTTGGTGTATGGTAAGTGTTCTAAGTAATTCATTATGATTAGTAATTAGGGGCCATTAATTAATTACGTTAGGGTCTCGAGGGGGGGGTTAGGAAAATCTCTACATATCCTTACTTTGGGGGGGGGGAGGGGGATGGGTGAAACCCATTCTTACGCAATGTTTTACAAGTCGATATTTTATATTAGAAATCGCGCGCGATCAAGTGGTTCAGCAGGGATCATATTTCATTTGCGTCTGGAAGGTAAAAAACGTATTAGGATGAGCTGTTTTTCATTTGTTTTACAAAGAATGAATAGCGTAAAATAGAATAAAAGAGTCACACTATGCATGACATACTTCATTTTTAATTAGTTTCGTATCATATACGAAAAAAAATATCAAAAAAAAAAAAACATTTACTTTAAATTCTAACCTTTCAGTGAATATTTCTTCACACAAAAATGTTTAATTAAATATCGGTTCCAGTGATGTAAGATTTGTTGTTTCATTATTTTGAAAAACGAAGTGGAATCTTATGTAAGAATAGAGGGAACGGTTTGAAAACTCTTACGTACTCTTACATGGGAAGGGGGGGTCAAAAATTGACAAAATCATCTTAACGTAATTAATGAATAACCCCATAGAATATAATGTATCGCAATCCCTATCCTAACTAGAATTTTTTCATGGTAGGGGGAGAGGAGAGAGATCATAACAGTCCGGACATATAGTTATTACCATACTAGGATGAGCCGCAAAACCAAGAGCTCCGAGGGTGGAAATCTTCGTTGCGCCTCTAATTGCGATCGGCACTTGGCCAATGTATTAAAGCTTTAAACTTCACTTCCATAACTAAGATTTTTTACCAAATGTGAGGGCGGTAATCTTACTTGAAACACACTTCATTACAAATGGCATTTGGTCATACACAATGGCACTTGGGCGCCCATACGCAAAATTGTAAGGGGGGGGGGGCTCAGATATTTTTCCCATGGTTTATCAGGATATTTTACCCATGGAAACTGATTTCAGTGCAGATTAGAGTTATTAAAATTTGACATTTTTAACATATCTTATTCATTAACGGCTGGAGAAGAAATGTTTTTACATTTTTGCAAAGAAAAAAGGACTAAAGCAAGGAAGTTCTAAATTCTAAGGGGGAGCTTGAACCTTCACTTGCCCCACACCCCCATATGGGTGCCTTTGAATTAATTACGAACAGCAGTTGATCTGAGTGCGTCAGTGCTTTCAAATTTCGTAACTTCAAAGCTCTAATACACGCACACACTTTTAGGCTTTTTTAAGCTTTCGTTAGACTTTTTTTTTATTATATGGACAATTTTTTTTATTATACATAAATTACAGATATTCATTACGAATGGCAGTTGGTAGTTGGTCAGAGTGCGTCAGTGCTTTCAAATTTCATGACTTCAAAGCTCTGACACTTTTCAACATTATTAAGCTTTTAAACTTTTTTTATTTTATTACGTGTTCAATTTTTTTTTTTTTTGAAAAATACAAAAATTTACTATGAACAGCAGTTGGCCAGAGTTAGTGATTGCAATACCGGTATACCGAATACTGGTATTTGGAGCTACTTAGCAATTTCGTAATACCGGTATTATATGGGGTAGAATACCGGTATATTCGGCATTAGCTAAAAATAAATAGTTTTTGATTTTAGAGTTTTCAATGTAAATAAACAGATATCTACTGTTATTTTTAATATACATTTCTTTTTATATGAGATAGTTCCAAAATCAGTTTACGTTGATGTAGAAATTTGGCTTCAAAAGCACGAATGTGTAGAATATCAATCAATAAAAGTAGCGGAAAGATTACAAAATGATATCTTCATTACCAGATGGTGTAATGAATCGAACTTTCGTGAGTTTATGTGAACCACGTTTTTATTTTCCACATTTCCTTGAGTTGCCCTATAGTGAAAACTAATTAATTTGTAATTACGAATGTATTTGCAATTTATTTCAACCACCAATTGCAGCAAATCTTTATGATATATACATATATTTTAATATTCGTCTCAACTGTACTGAGTTTTGAGAAGAAATTTTCCTGTTAGTATAATAAACAGTAATTTGTTGTCACCGGTATTAGCGTGTTGTTCTGTATCGCTATTCAGCTTTGTACCAAGCGAGGTACTATGTATAATACCTTGAACATTTGCAAAGAGGTAAGGCGTAATCAGTTGCAACATATTTTCAGAAATTTATATAAATATAAAGAATTTCGAACGGAAAAAGGAAACGAAAAAAGGAAACTAACAAGATCAAATTAATCGTAAATTTTAAACCAAAGGGTTAATAAATAGCAAACCCAAACTTATTTTGACAGAGAGGAAATCGTTCAAGATGATGTTAGTACTGGAAAAGAATTGTTGTTCACAGAACAGTTACCATATGTAGTAACTGTTCAGCTATAAACTATAAACACAATAATGATAAAAAAAAAAAAAAACTACCCACAATACAAAAGAAGCACTCACACTCACAAAATTATTTTTTCAAACCCAACAAGTTAAAGACCGAATTATAATTACTACCGTTGACCTGCGTGAATTCAGAAAGAATATATTCAACTGCAGCAAATGTTTTCCGTAAATGAATATCAGGTTTATTGATTTTTTTTTTATTATAGTAATTGTTATTTCATTTAATAGTTGTTCACAATAAGTAAATAATGCACTTTTTCCAAAAAAAAAAAAAAAGATAAGGCAACTAAACGTTATGTTTTTGAATGTCTTTTGGGAAATTTTTAATACCGGTATCAATACCGGTATTCCGGTATCACGTTAAAAAATACCGAATACCGGTATTACATTTTTGGTCCGGTATTGCAATCAGAGTGCTTCAGTGCTTTAAAATTTCGTAACTTCAAAGCTCTGATACACACACTTTCAGGCTTTTTTAAGCTTTCATTTTAGACTTTATTTTATTATATGGACAATTTTTTTATTTTATTATGTGGAAAAATACAAAAATTCATTACGAAATGCAGTTGGTCAGAGTGCGTCATTGCTTAAAAATTTCGTAACTTCAAATCCCTGATACACACACACTTTTCGGCTTTTTTAAGCTTTCAAACTTTTTTTCTTTTATTACATGGACATTTTTTTGGAAAATACAAAAATTCACTACGAACAGCAGTTGGTCAGAGTGCGTCAGTGCTTTAAAATTTCGTAAATGCTTTGATACACATACACATTTATTAGCCTTTTTTAAGCTTTCGTTAGACTTTATTTTATTATGTGTCCTTTTTCTTAATTTTGCTCTTAAAATTTTTCCATCCGTCATTAGAATTTCATAATCTCTTCTCGCATTTCAGAGCATAAAACACGTGGATTACATTTCTAAAAAATGCCGCAACAACAACAAATCAATAATTTATTTCAGAAAGGCGGACATTCAACCACATAAACAACTATTCGGACTTACAGGTGAGTATAATTACCCATAAAGCCTGATATACTTCCGAACTACAATAGTGATTGATCACTGCGTCACAATTACATTCAAGTATTCGATCCGATTTTTCTTGAATAGTTCTGAATATTTTCTTCCTTTTCACAGCAAGCGCTTTCTCTAGCGGAGATCTAATTACATAAACACGTCCCATTATTCATAATGACAGCAATCTTCTACATGCTATTTAAAATTAATGAACGCGCATTACGACAATATCTGTTAATTACTGTTATTCGTGTAAAATGTGATTTTCAATAGCAAATACACACTGTTAAAAATTTTCCGGAAAATTTACGGTAATTGTTACTGGCATCCATGTTGCCAGTAACTATTACCGTAAAAATCAAATGTTACTGTAAAATTTTACGGTTTCCTTGGTAGGCCGCAGCAACCAATTGGCGCTGGGTTCGCTTATTTCTCCGGTAAAAATTACCGTAAAAATCGGCGATGCGTTAGCCCGCCATTTTACAGTAACAATTACCAGAAAATCTTCCTGAATTTTTAACAGTGCAGCTTTTCCTTTTTTGGGAGGGAAGGGGGGGGGGGGGGGCTATTTAATTTCTGGTAGCAAAATCGCTCAATATCCACAAAAGAGAATTGGCTTTTTGGCTTTTACACAAATTCAACATTACCATCAATCTAAAATTAAAGTTATGATTGAATATTACAATGATATTTCTCACCGATTTGCCTGAATAAACGTAAAAATTTTACATTGATGTATACATTGTTCTGTTCGCTGGTGCCGTCGATAACGAAATAAAATTGTGCAAACAAAGGCGCTCTATTAATGCATATAATTAAAGATCGACAGGTTGCTGTCATGGGCACCCATAAGGAGGAGCAGAGGAAGGCCTGAGATCCCTTCTAAAGATTAGAAGTGCCAGTTTTGAAGATAAATTTTGAGCATCAAAACATTTCAGCAAGAACCATTTGTAAATGACGGTTATTAATACTTTCTTTACTAAACAATTTTATTGTAATTTTATTCAGCAACTAATTTACTTTCAGAACCGTTACAATCTATTTTAGATAACGAATTTCTCTTCTAATGAAAATGATAATTCACCTTTACGTGCGGGCTGGGAGCACTATATTCCGAAGTACCACTGATTATTGTAAAACGTGTCCAAGATTATAATAACGATAGCAGTGACTTAAAATCCCAATTAGGGTATGCACAATATTCCCTAAAAATATCCATTATAATGAGGGCACCTAATCCCAAAAATTCTCATTGAAATAAGGTTCAAAGGAAGTTTGTAGGTGGAAAATTAAAAAAATTAATTCTTCCAATTAAAGCTTTAAAATATGGGGAAAAAAATCATTGCTCCCCTCTAAAATTGCACGTATGAGCGCCCATGGTTGCTGCGAGACTCGATCAAACATTTTATTTTCTGTTATTGAAAGTCTTCTACATCTTTAGCATTCGGAAAGATAGAGAACTAAATCGATGCTTACAATATCCTCAAGCAGTGAAAGCTTAGAATTATTCATACTACTTGAATACATATAAACGCATGATAAACTGTTGCTGTTCTTATAAAACGTACTCCTCATATTCAGAACGGCTGCATATGATATGATTGCTTTTCCGCTACTGCGAGTTTTATAATTTATTCTCACGTGTATTAGACGACTCTCACATAATAATTCCTTTCTTCAATACTAGTTATTATATAATTTTCCCAGCGCCCCATTATCTCTAATTGTAGTCCTCTGATTGGAGGACGTTTGCTTGCAATTGATGCAGCGAGAATAATTTTTACGCTTGGGATTTTTGATATTATAGAATAAAGAAGTCGTAGTAATAATAGCCGATATTATACGTGGAACTAAAATTGAATTTTACAGATTCAAATAGCATTAATTCATCAATGAAAACAAATAATAGTAGTATAAGATATATAAAGGCTATTGCAAGTTTTAAAATGTACAGGTGATAAGAAATAACTTAGACACACATAATACACCATAACTTTAATGCTAATGAAAATATTACGACCTAACTTCAAAATAGACATGAATACATTATTTCGTCTAATATATTTGAGTCATTCTTCAAAAAGTGTAACTTTTCTGTCACACGCCTTTTACAGAAAAAAAATTTAAGGAACAAGTTATTTAATAATGCTTTTTTATTTCATCAAAAATATATCGATTTAAATCTGCCAACAATTTTTTAATAATAATTTTTATTTTAGTATATTTTTGGATCAAAACATGTGAATTCTCACCTCCGTGGCATGTCACACACCTTGTGTTACTGTTTATGTTGCTTAATAACTTATTTAATTAAAAGTATGTGCTTATTTATTATTCTGTTCACGTGTGTCTCAAATACTAATTATTTTTAAGTATATTTAATTTTTTAATAATGTATTTTAGTTCGTTTTAGTAGGACAAGGAGTCATGTCACACAATAAATTCTCACCTCCGTTGCCTAAACACAAAATGCCATTCCTCATTAACACGTGGCAATAATGACATCAAATTTGATTTTGCATGATACAAGAGAGCCCCCTTGTTAATTTTCAGTCATAGTTGAAGTTGTGAGATTTTTGTCGTAAAACAATAAGATAGATTTTGCTTTAAAAATTTAGTGTGGTATTCTGACTTCTCACCTCCGTGAACTTGAATTTCAGGGATGTAAATTAATGTAAAAAAAGAAGTGAACATGTTTTCATGTACTTAACATGTGCAGATTGTAGCAACGAAGAAAAAAAAATTTCCCCGAAAAATGTATCTATTAGGCCTATATTAAAGGAAAATTCCTCACCTCCGTGATTCTCCTCTCCATGACGTACCTTATCAATGTCATTATTTCTGCGGTAAAAATAAATGATGGACGGGAAATACATCAAAAATAGGCATTCTACCAAAATTGTAAATTGCCAGTATATTCTCAAATTTACTAGATACTATTTTTTAACATAAATTTGAAATTAGTAATCAAGCCGTACTTTAATTAAGAAAGCTTAATATTATATTCCCACTAATCATTAAAATAGATGTATGCATATTAAAAATGAGGAAGGGGAAAAAACTATATTCAAAAAGCCTTCAATTAATCAAATAGAAAAGTAACACCTTCCATACTAGGCATACTTACAAGTTCTGTACATTAGAACAGTACTATGGTACTGTAAATGAATGTGATTGCTTGCTGAACATCTCAGTCAAAGTAAGCTGTTGGATTAACTTCGCGGATGTAAGGATAATAAATGCAAGTAGACACAATCAATTGCGCCCATGTGGGGAGGGCAAGTGGGGGCTCACCCCCCCCCCCCCCCCCATTTGAAATTAAAACTTCCTTGCTTTTAGTACTTTTTTCCTTGCCAAAAATGTAAAAACATTTCTTCTTCAGCAATTAATGAATAAGTTATTTAAAATGTCAAATTTTAAGAACTCTAATCTGTACCGAAATCAATTTCTATGAGGAAAATATCCTACTAGACCATGAGGAAAATATCTGAGATCCCCCTCCCCTTGAAATTTTGCATGTGGGCGCCCTTGGACACAATCATTATTTTGCGAATAGCAGTACGTTTTCGCTTTATTTATTTTTTCCCCTGAAATTCTGAAAGCGATTCGGATAATCAACGATTCGGATAGTTGGAGTGTAAATAATTGGAGTTCTAATGTACTTAAAATAAATAAAATATCTGCTTTATGCATACTAATTTTTAATATTTTGGATAAATATGTTAAATAACTAGAAATGAGCCTCCTTTTTTACTTTTTTGAGCAAAAACTTGCAAAATGACATGTAAAATCTTATACGAGTAGCTTACCCAGCACTCAGAGATGCAAATCAACGCTCGAGTGTTTGTTTCTCAGTTTAAGTTTTGCAAAATTAGGTGAAAATTACTGATGGTTCCACCAGAACTCGACGAAATGCAATCAATATCCACCTCCATATTATGCTCGATCAAAAAAAAAAAAAAAAAAAAGGAAAAAAGTTGATTTTACTCCAGACCAGACAACTCCTCGAGTTGTCGCCAAAGGCACACGCAGCCTCCTAGAATCTCTGCGTGTTTTCACGTGCTCACACACAGCCATTTCTTTTATTTTTCCCACCGACAAGATTGAATTCATTTAAAACCCTTTGTCTTTGGTCCGCTGCCCGGCTTACTCGCTACTGTGACGTCACTCTTCAAAATCTTTGCGGATCAGTTCGACGACTTTTCATTGTTGAGCAGATTGCTTTCGTGTGACCTTGAATCGTGTGATTTTATAAATGCCAAACACAGAACAGTACTGTGCTTCGTACGGTGGGGGTAGTGAGATACTTTTTTTTTTTTGGAGAGGGTTTCATTTATTTTTACACTCGCAAAAATCGATAGCATAAAGAGAGAGAGAGAGATACACTGTAAAACTTTAAAAAATTGAAAACGTTTCCGAATATATGGGGCAACTACTTTGCATGCAATTTTCAAAAACGTTTATACGTATTTCGGAAACTTCTTTCGGTAATTCTCGAAAATGTTTCCGAGTGGGTCAGAAAAGTCTACTGTAATTTTGAACAGCGTTTCCGAATATTTAGGAAACCTTTTTCTACAGTATTCAGAAACTTCTTAGAATATTTCAGAAAATACTCCAAAAACTTTTTTGAAATTTACACGCACCTGGTCATGATGGGTATCAAAAACCTTTATCAAAGAATCACTAACAAAAAAAAAAAACCCGAAAAATTAAATATCAAAGGGTGCTTGTTCAAAATAAAGCTACAAGATATTATTTGATGTAGCCATGCATTAAAACAACTATAAACATTTTAAAATTCAAACGCCCAAATATAAGAACTACGTATAAAAACATAGTCTTAGGCCATAACTGATGGAACAGTTCTTACAAAATGGAGTGAGGCTTTAGAGTGCAAACTGGACTTTTGAAACTAATTTGGTGCTAGATTTAAGAAGGTAATGCCTGGTGAGTCCATCGGTGTCAAAAAATATCAATAATCAGTTCAAAAGTATTCGAATGGAACAACTAATTCGAGACGTAGGAGGTATTAACATAATGGGAATGGTAATACGGTGTAAAACAGCTTGGGGGAAGAGGGATTGAAAAAAAAAACTCCTTCGCTGCTCTCCTAATCGATACGGGTATACAGTTTCATTAGAATCTCCTTCTCTCTCTATCTCTTTTACGTGTTTAATTGCTTATTTAAAAAGTATTCATTTGAATAAACGTTCTCTTTTGCTCTCGTGCAATTCTTTTCAATGCAATTCAATGTCGCCTGAAAAAGTGTCAAGTTACGCCTTTGAAGACAGTGAGGATGCAGCGTTGTAATACTCATAGTGTCGTGATAAAAGTCAATAAAGAAAGACCAAGAAATTGTCATACATGGCGTAATTCTTCAATTTGGAAGCTCTCATCTGTGAAAATTCACACATTAAAAAGTATAAAAGCTTCAATTGCCGCACGGTATAGGTGCATCACTTTTTTTTTTTTTTTGTCTTTTTAAATTTTCAATTCATAAGTGCTTCAGTTATTATAGCATGCTGCCTTGTAAAAGAAGAATTTTTTGGCACACCGGAAAAATGATTATAAAAGTTGCATAAGGGGAGGGAGGGCAATGAAACTGTGGATGCGGGGGGGGGGGGGGCTCTTGAAGCTGGCGAGAAAAATACTGGGTGATGATTCATAGTGCGCCAAATGTAGCACACATGAGCTGTTTCAATTTCTGAAATGATGGAATGAATGTCGTTTGAGGAGCACGAGATCGAAAAAAGTGAAAGACCTGAACAATCGATTACAGTATGATTGAATCTGTTTTTGTTAAAGAAATTAGCCATTTGACCAGGGCTGCGGAGTCTGACTGATTTTGTGGTCGGAGTCGGGAGTCTAAGGTTTAAAGTACCAAGAGTCGGAGTCGGTCATTTTTTCTCAAATTCCGCAACTCCGCCAGTGCTCGCGTGGAGTTAAGAGTCGGACTGATTTTCTGGTAAAGGAGTCGGAATCGGAGTCCAAGGTTATAAAGTTTCCGGAATCGGAGTTGGAGCCAGAGTGGGTCACTTTCCCTCCGACTCTGCAGCCCTGCATTTAACAGTGCCGTTCATAGTGAAAAATCAAAGGAAAAGATAGAATGAAACATTTAATAGGGGAAAAGGGGGCACATGTGAACACGGAGCAAGTGTGAACGTGGCATGTTTTACTAGGATAACTTCAAGCAAAAAATTTTGAAAAATCAAATAATGGCCGTACCAGTACTACTTCTTGGCCAAACTTATAGAACAATGACCCAGTTTATGTTCCTGTGGTGACAGCATCTTTGTTTTAGCAAATGCTTATGTAATTTTATCACTTTTCTTCACGTAAAAACATATTTTAAACTATCTAATATAAGCTAAAATTCATCATTGTAAGCCATTATATGAACACTCAAGTAAATTTATGACAATGTTTCATTTTTTTTAATTAAAGTAAGATTTCTTTATTTTTGAAAATTAGTTCTAAGGTAGATGACTTGGTACTTGCGAACACAACATGCAGGGGCACATGTGAACAGTTCCCATATCCTTTCCGCAATATAATATTAGAATAGGGTTATTATAAATGTTAAAAAAGGTGCAAAGATTGATAGTTATTATTTTTGTAAAATCAGCATGTAAATTAAGTGTTCATTATTGTTAAATTATTATTAATTACAGTTGGATCTCTGTTTAACGACGCTCTATTTGACGACTTTCTCTATTTAACGACGGCTTTTCACGGTCCCAGATGGTCCACTGTAGTGTTAAAAGCATTCTGTTTAAGGACGCTTTCTACTTAAGGACGATTTCTTGTGGTCCCTTGAAAGTCGTTAAACAGAGAGCCAACTGTAATTACGTGTTTACTTTATTTATTTTTTTTTTTCAGTTGTTTTGTTACTGAATAATTGGCCAACAATTTAGTGTTATATAATGTTTAGTAAAAAAAAATCCTTTAACAAAAATGAAGTTTAAAATAATTTTGAAGTTCATCATCATATTCTGTTTGAAGCTTAAACGCAATATACCGTCGCCTCAGAGCAAAAGTAGGACATCTTAGTGTTATTCCTGGGATTAGATGTCTTACTGTTGCTCTGAGGCGACGATATAACAAGTAACAAAAACTTTTCATAATAAAATATTCTTTGTATTGTTTAATCTCATAACTTTTTTTTCTTGTCGATATAGTGATTAGAGCATGCTACGAAAGTTTAAAATTTGACAGTTAGCAGAATCATATCATTCGGAAAAATATTTTCTTGTTGACAGACCGAACAATTTAAACTGCATAAGTAAAGGTTACAAACCCTTCAATGTAATCGGTATATACGTACATGTTTTATATTAAAGAGATTTTCGCTGAAATGTGACGCTTGTCCTGCATTTTTCAGTCATGTTCATACGTGGCACAATCTTGTTTATATGTACCCCCTATAGGGGCACATATGAACAATTGAAGACGTTTTTAAAAAATTCTATAAAGTAAAGAAATATATATATTTTTTTAATCTGAAAAAAATCCAGGGCACAAAGAAAAGACTATTCAATTATGGAGACACTTTTGCTCTGAAAAATTGATAATATTTTTTGAGAAATTAAGAAATGTTCACATGTGACCCCCTTTCCCCTATATAGTACATATATTTTTCTTTTTATTCAATAATTTCATTATTTAAAGTTTTAAAAAGACTCCGGAAATGAACTTTTACTTTCAATCGTAATTCCCACAATGCTCTCTGATGTTATGAGAAGTCATTTTTATGTTAACTGAGATCTTAATCATTATACGCAGCACACAGAAGCGCTATGATTACGCCTTCTCAACTACGTAGGAAGGGATGCTTTAATATTTATATAGTGGCGTGCGTAAAACTAATAAAATAGAAGTACCTTCTCAGAATAATTTCGTTCAAAAAGTAGTGCATTCTTCACAAAGGAAATGTCGAGTGGAAGTGTCTGAGAGATAATAAAATATTAATTCAAATAATATATAAAAAATACATGTGTAGCATAAATATTTAGGCCATGTATGCTTTTAATAAATCCATCAATGCATATGTCAAATTTAATTTTCAATAAGTTTAACTTTTGACGTTTTATTTTTGTGTGCTGTAAATGGCGAATACAAAGGCCTTTCTCACTGTTGAGTATTTTTGTTTTGAAGTTTTAAAAAAATGGTTGATTAGAAAGTTTAACTGCAAAATTATTTAATCTGTTTAATAACTGTGATTTTTATTCTACATTAAATCGCAGAAATGCTGTGTTATTCGTTAGTTTTTATTTGATGGTTCATTATTTTTATTTTTTGTTTCAGCTTAAAATATAGAAATTAAAACAACACTTAAAACTGCAGGTTGCATATGGCACCATTTGGTGTGAAACGTTGACGGCATCCCCATAAGGGTACCAATTGACTCATTGTGGTACCTCTAAGTAACCCTTAAAGGTGCCTTTTGGTTCCACCTGGCTCCCTGTGGCACCTCTAAGGGGGCCATTTGGTTAACTCTGGTACTCTTAAGAGTGCCATAGAGAGCCAAACAGCATCTTTCAGGGGGGTGCCACTGGTGCTACAACGTTTCACCCGTATGGGTTCCATATGCAACCCGCAGTTTTAACAGTGAAGAAACGAAACGTGTATATATATATATATATATATATATATATATATATATATATATATATATATATATATATATATATATATATATGACAACTGAACGTTCTACATTCATTGCGCCTCCTCTCTCTGAACGATAAAAAATTTTACTGGTTTTAATAACTTCTGGGAATATTGGCAGTTGTGCGAAAAATTACGTAGATGTTCCCAACTGTTCAAGTTTTATGAATGAAACTCCAAACTAAAATGTTTGGGAGGGCGGATATCCTTAATTGCCGAATCATAAAACACGGGTGTGCACACATGCGTACATCTAATGAAAAGGGATGTTGGGGCATTTAAAAATTGAAATGTTGCAATTATGTGACCAAATTTTTCGAACCGCCAGAGAAAATTTGCGGAATAAGGAATTTTTTAGAAGATCACTGTAACCTCCGATGACCTCCCATCGGGGCGCCCTTGGTTCCGAATCCCTTGTAGGAGAAATAAAGTGGAAGCTAAAGCTAAAACATTTATTTACATGCAAAGTGACGTTTTTGCGGAACTAATGAAGAAAGAGTATTTTTTTAGTTTCTAAAGGCCATCGCATTTAGGTATTTTAAAAGCCGTGGAAGGCATGGTTTTCCAGATCGAAAGCCAAGATCGATGAGTTCATCAAAAAGCAGGAGACAAAACATGAATGTCTGAATTCAAATGGAAAAACCAACTATACTTAATCGAGGATAGAAAGGTTACGATGAAAATGTCACTGAATTCACTGAATCTGAAAATACCCAAGTTATTGGAGATATGAGAGTATAAATTTACACTGTTAAAAAAAACCTAAAAACTTAAGTAGTTTTTTGACTGATTTTAACAGAACTATCCGTAATACTTCAAAACGTATTTTTTCCTTACAATAACGGAAACATCACGAATGGAAATAACGAAAACTGAAATTTTTCTAGGGTTGCAGCTGTGCTCTACTTAGTATTCTGATTAGCCAACAAGCTATGATAAACATCACTTTCCAATGGTGCTTTTTAAATCGCACCGTCACATTTTGCTTGTTGAAAGTATATTTAGAATAACAATTCAGATTCAGCTACCAAAGACAAAATATTGCTATTTAATGCCTGGAGAGTAATATACTCGTATGTCGAAATTGTTTTTACGTCTTTGGATTAGTAGGTTTGGAAAATCTCCGCGCCACATTTACAAATTACAGACAGGCAGATGTGTTTTGATCGTCCTGGTGATTTGATGTGGGTTTTACTGAGTCAGTATATTAGAATTTTTTGTGGTGTATTATTTTGCTCAATACTTTGAACAATTCTATTCGTTTGTCATATTGTGTGTTCTAGCAGTGAGAATAGTTTTAGAATCTCGTGATATCAGTTTAAAATAAAGGCTATTGGATTATTTGTATTCAGATGCAATGGAGATACTTCAATTAAATTTCGCACCGTTGGGTCATATGTAAGTATTGTTGAATATCTTTGTGCATGTTACTATACAAATGTATTTTTATTGTTGATAGGTATTTGATAGAATTCCGATGGTAAGAATTAATAGAACTATTATAAAGTTATTGTTTATTGCTCTAACGCATTGCATTCTTGAAAGTCATAAAAAGGTTAAATGCCAACATTTCGTATCAACCGAAGATTATCGTGGTGTGTGCGAGCAAGACAGGAAAAATCGCTCAGGGGTTTTTTTTTTCCCTCACCCGGTTGACAGTTTGGAATACTGAAAGTAAACATTTTAATTCTCTTAATAAAAGTATTTCTTGCTGTTATATATTTTGCGAAAAGGTATAATAGATTGCTAATCTTTGAAAATACAATTAAAGTTTTGACAATAATACGTTTTCTTGACAGTACTTAGAAATCTGGAAACATTCATTACTCCTTTCGGGATTTCATTCATGATAAATATAAATAATTAATAATGCTTAATTTAATTTATTAGGATCTCATCCAACAACTTATTTGAGATTATTGCAAGTTTCTTGTAAAATCAGTTCGGGTAAAAGGAAATGATTGATATATGCTTAGGTATAATGATTATGTACATAAAATCTGTGTTGCTATTCCAATGAGCCAAAAATTCTTCACGTGTATGTCAATGATTCTGTTTTTAAGCATAATAAATTGGTATGCGGTACTCTCCATCAGGTATATTATTCCATGGTAACGTCAACCTGTTTTTAATAGTATTTTATTTGACTCATTCTGCAAATAAAAATATTCTTTTTTCATGTATGCTTTCCCATGCCACGCCAGAGAATGTACGAGAGGATGTTGAAGGGAATATCGAACAGTATCACCATCGAAAATTGGTGTTATATTCAATCCACCAATTTCCCTGTTGGTACTTTTTGATTATTTTTATTCATCTAAAGGTGTTAAAAAGATTTTTAAAATATCGTGGTAGATGCTTGAAGAAGAGCTGTATGGGAGGTAAGTAATCTGGAAAATTTTTCATTAAAAATATTTAAGTAATAAATGGAAATAAAAAAATAATTTTTGAATGATTAACTATTTCTCTATTATATATCATTTTAAAGAACTCAAGTTTTAATGAAACAAAAAGCAATTCTTGACATAACTTTAAATATTTTTTAAAAATAAAACGTTTCGACTTTTTTTTAAAAAAATTCTTGAACGAGATTTTGTTTTAAGTATAACAAGTTCCGTATGAAATTCCAGCATTATTTTGTGAATAACCTAATTTTGAATTAATCCCATTTGTACCATTCACAGAAAATTGAATACTGGCAGGGTCAAACAACGGAAAATATCGTTATTTTAAATAAATCAAGTTTAACAGTGTAGATAGAAAATAAAGAGTGAAATTTCAGTTAAATGCGAGAAAGTGAAAAATGGAAGAAGTA
This sequence comes from Uloborus diversus, assembly GCF_026930045.1. Lineage (NCBI taxonomy): Eukaryota > Metazoa > Arthropoda > Arachnida > Araneae > Uloboridae > Uloborus > Uloborus diversus. Next base: position 27,524 of record NW_026558383.1, read on the forward strand.
TCACAATGAATAAATAAAAAACGTAAATTCTCTTAAGACACACACTGATAAATCCAACATTGCTGAACGGAAAAATAAGAAATAGAAATTTCGTTCAGTCACGGATAATTTATAAACGGAAAAATACAACTAATCGGAGAAATAAGAAATGGAACTTCTGTTAAGTCACGGAAAATAATTTAACGAAACGGAATATTTACGGCAACTCTGCTGTCTGTACTTTTCCCGCTATTTTCAGGAAACATTTCTAATAGTGTAGGACAAAACGCCAATAAGTATATAAAATGAAATGTAAACGCAAATGATGCGAACAAAACAGAAATAAGTCAAACTTGAATCTTTTAGTTTTATCACGGTATAGCCAGTTTGAAAAGTGCAGGAAACCTCAAATTAAGGGCGCAATAATGGTGTTTTGGGAGGTTATCTTCCTAATTTCCAGTTGCGCTACAGCCTCAAATAATTAAGTACAGTATAACCTCGTTTATCAAGCCCCCCGTTTATCCAGATCTCCAGTTTATCCGGATCAAATTTTTCGAGATAAAATAACTTTAAATTATGATAACAAGAACGGAACGATAAATACGCCATTGCGCGAAAGGTATTATGTAGTTTTGTTACAAAGCATTGTTTTTTTGCTGTAATAAAAGATGTCTGCTTATTTAAGAATGTGTTTCGCTTATTTTCCGGATTATCTGAATTTTCGTCTATCCGGATTGCCATTGGTCCCAGTTCGACCGGATAAACGAAGTTGTACAGGAATACAAAAACTACAAGCCGTCGATGTGATTAACTTGAAATAAATAAATACGAAATGAATATAACATTTGATGAATCACACCTGAAACTAACAGGAATTTTAGAATAAGACCAATGATGTGAACAAAACAGAAATAAGCCAAACTTGAATCCTTTAGTTTTATCACGGTGCTCAATTTGAAAAGTGCAGACATACCCTCAAATAAAGGGTGTAATAAAAGTGTTTAAGGAGGTAATCTTCCAAGAAACTTTTGGGTTAAAACCGGTTGCCAATTCTCATATGTTAATATAATGCGCATAAGAACTGATACGATCCCAAGGAGTAATTTCCAGTTGACCCAGACAAGCCCAGTAAATCTTTGTTAAACAAACGATCTCGGTATCGGTAACATCACACCCGAAATGGTATTAAACTACTACCAAAACTCCAGCTTGCGAGTTGGGCAGCAGTTATGACTTAAACCATCATTTGTGCCTCCAGAATCTTCGGGCCGATAATCAAGCATCTGCAGGCGAAGAATTAGGCAAAAGTGGGTGAGTCCCTCGCAGAACCATCAGCAGATTGCCATTGGTCCCAGTTCGACCGGATAAACGAAGTTGTACAGGAATACAAAAACTACAAGCCGTCGATGTGATTAACTTGAAATAAATAAATACGAAATGAATATAACATTTGATGAATCACACCTGAAACTAACAGGAATTTTAGAATAAGACCAATGATGTGAACAAAACAGAAATAAGCCAAACTTGAATCCTTTAGTTTTATCACGGTGCTCAATTTGAAAAGTGCAGACATACCCTCAAATAAAGGGTGTAATAAAAGTGTTTAAGGAGGTAATCTTCCAAGAAACTTTTGGGTTAAAACCGGTTGCCAATTCTCATATGTTAATATAATGCGCATAAGAACTGATACGATCCCAAGGAGTAATTTCCAGTTGACCCAGACAAGCCCAGTAAATCTTTGTTAAACAAACGATCTCGGTATCGGTAACATCACACCCGAAATGGTATTAAACTACTACCAAAACTCCAGCTTGCGAGTTGGGCAGCAGTTATGACTTAAACCATCATTTGTGCCTCCAGAATCTTCGGGCCGATAATCAAGCATCTGCAGGCGAAGAATTAGGCAAAAGTGGGTGAGTCCCTCGCAGAACCATCAGCAGAAAAGGCAAACTTTTTGTCCGAAGTATCATTGTTGTTTCATCGCACGCGGCCGTAGCCAGTGTAGCGTTGAGGAAATCCAGCCCCTCCGGCAGACCCGCTAATGCGTAATCATGGATTTCTGCACGAGAACTGTAGGGTAATTCACCTATAACGTAGAAATTAAAGTCACGGAAAAAATGATCGAGCATTGTAGGGGGTGTGGTACATGAATAGCATTACTTCTGATGATTTCCACTTGTATGCATAATCTGTATAATAGGCGCCGACAAACTCAACTCGGTATCAGAATGACGCTGGATTCTATGCGAGCCACAGATCGAGTTTGGTTGCCTTCTTTGATACAAGCCACTGATACTCTTTTCGGTAAGTTAGAAATTTTTATTGTCAGCTACCATTGGTGACGCTGCTGCAATCAATCGAACGATTTCATGAGCACCTATGGCCTTTGACGCAGAAAACTATTAGAATTTCTGCAACATTTGGCTGTGTTATCTAGAGATGAATAGATGATGAGTTCAATGAGAATTACTGATGAGTTCAATTCTGCCGCCTGTGCTGCCAAAGACGGCATAGCCCGCTCTTACGCTTTGGTTTCAGGAATAGAATCCCTAAAGAGATAGATGTTCGACTAGGTTTGCACTTCTTCGGATTATATCCTTAGTAGCTTGAATTCCATTAAAGCTGCAGGTCCAAGTAATCCATAGGAGCACTTTGTGCTAATGAAGATTAGTCTGTGAAAAACATAAGGGGTTGATCGTCTGGGTCATAATGCCACTGAGCTAAAGTTAACCTTTCGAAGGTACTTATTTCTCAGATCTTAGTTTATAATTTCAACGATAGAGGACGTTATGGGGACATTAGGATGACTTGGCTCTTGACTTATCTAGTGTACTTTATTTGTTTCGAAAAAACTATCTAAAATGTCGTGAACTAGTATGTGAAAACTGTAAAATATCAAGTTAACAAGTTGCCAGTCTCAGAGGCAGAAATTTCTGAAAACAGAGGAAGGGGCGAGAAGGAGGGGGATGTTCCGTGCAAAGGTTCCAAGTGAGGCATCTTAGCAGATAATAATAACAGCTGAAAAGGTTGAAAATTACTGTTACCAATTGCTTTCTTTGTGCAATGAAAATAATACAGCATCTATTAGCTGGTTTAGCAGAGTGCTAAATATCACCATTTTCAAACACAATTAAAAAAAAATCCACTTGGCAAAGTTCTCATGCTTGTCGGTCAAGGTTTTACTCAATTCAGGAATTCTTCAAATCAAATAATTAAGAAAAGCGATAAATTAACTGGCGAAAGGGATATAAGTCCCAACGTTTTATGAACGCTGACAGGATCTAGTTTTATAAAATTTAAAATTTGTGATTTTCTGCTTAAGTTGTTACGCTGTGTCGCAAGAGCATGGAATCCTTTCGAAAGATCATGCCACATTTCTTCATTATGGAGTCCGTTTCAGTGACAGAAATTCATCCACTTCTGAAAAACAATATCAAACAATATGATACTAATTCGCCAAGCAAACGCAGTAGTGCCTGAATCAACAGTTTCTCGTAGGGCATACGATGCAGAGAAAAGTTGGGTAATGATGCTCATCAGGCAATCCCACTCACTGAAATCTCTTTAACCAAAACACATTCAAAGCCTGTGATCGGTAACCCCGGTAGTAAATATTTTAAGAGTCCAGTAAGGATATAGTCAATGTCGGAAGCAAACTGTTTTCGCAACCTCGGGGCACGCTATTGTTTCAAACAAGTTTTCAGTCTTATTATCAAATTTCACAACATCTTACTTGAATGTGAGTGTAGGCTATTGCTTAAATATGTTAATTTGCTCATAACGTTTATAAAAAATATACATTTTGCTGTACGTCTATAGTTATATTTATTTTTGTTGTGCTTCGTTATGCCAGCTATCTATTAAAACTTGAGCGCGTATGTGTGTGTCTCTGTGTGCTGTAACTCCATCTCCTCCCTACTGTCAATGTCAGCCAAGTTAATATTAGTACCATTAGATACAAGACATCCAGGGAAGGCCATTCCGCTCTGTCTCACCCCTCTAACCCTTAAACAGCTGGAAATATGAATTGTTAATAAAAAAATTTTGAAAAAAAAAAAAAATAGAACCGACTTCAAAATTGCTCTAAAAAGTGAAAAATAATTTTATTCTTTAAACACCATCGATAATACTTTTAAATATAATTTTTGAAGTTGGCGCAAAAACGATCGATAAAATCATTCACAGCCATAACTCAACTACAAGTATAAATTTAACCAGGTCTAGTTTCTTCACTACCACATGCATTACGCATTGATGACAGCATATTTGAATAACGATATAAATGTTTCGCTCCTACTTTAGATGATTTTTTGATAAAAATATGAACAAAGCATGGTTACAATGGATTTTACTTTTTGTTTTTGCGCCAACTTCAAAAATTATGTTTAAAAGTATTATTGATGGTGTTTAAAGAATAAAATTATTTTTCACTTTTTAGAACAATTTTGAAGTCGGTTCTTTTTTTTTTTTTTTCAAAATTTTTTTATTTCATTCTTTTTAGTGTAAATGCAGATATTTCAGTAAAAGTAAGAAGTTACCTAGTAAGAAGTTCGGCTCTATATCACTGTATTGCTTCAGAAAAGCCTTTATTCAAAATTATTACAATTACTATTAATGTTACTGTTATATGGCACCAAACTTTTATAACAATGAGTTTCATATTGTCGCGTAGATGAAGATAGCGAAGACAGTGTGAAAGCCAAATGAAGCGAATGCTCGTTAGTCTCAACTCGAGATCTTTATTCAGAACCACGAATGAACGTTACATCTCCTTATATACAACTTGAGAAAGTGCTGGAACTTTCCAGACTTGGAAAGATACAGAAATTAATAGAACATTCGAGAAAATACGGGAAACAGTAGAAACGAAATTTTAGTAAAATTCACTTTGTCCTAGTCGGGATTTGAACCCGGGTCGCTCGTGTGGGAGGCGAGAATTCTACCACTGAGCCACCGTTATCCACGGATGAAAAGTGCGAACTTCGCTACAATATCATTTAATAGGGAAATTGCATAAAATTTACTGTTTTTTGCCCATAACTTTTTTCTAAAGAACAAATATGGTCAAATAAAGTAATGGGACCTAAGTTGAGCCATCCCCTATCCATTAAAAGAAGAATCATCAAAATTGGTTCACTAGGTGAGACGCTGTGAGTGGACAAACAAAAAAAAACATACATACGGTATGAATTGATAACCGCCTCCTTTTTGAAGTCGGTTAAAAAATATATTAAAATCATCAGTTGTTGCCTGCTACAGACAACGAACAGGGGTTGTTGAGCAAAACGAGCAGGGGAGGACATATGAGGATACCCCTAGTAATGTATTAAAATCCATCATGTCGCTCTTGTGTGGTAAAGTTGACTCCAAAAAAAAAATTGATGAGACGAAACTGCGTAATGATCGCCCATATAATTTGCTTCACATTCGACATGATATGGAGACTGATATCTGTGATATCTGCTGCTTTTGCAGAAAATTCAGGATAGATAACAAAGCGTGGTTTTGCTACCAAAATATGTGGAAATTGGTCCCCTAAAGCCCAATGTAATGGTCACACAATTTGTGGTGTAAACAGCCCATCACGCATATATGTATATATGACTTCTGTCGTTCTTAAATTCTCAATCCAAATTTTGAACGCTATGCTGCCGTACGAAGGCAAGGAGCAGTAACTGCAAAAGTTTTCATTTTTCTTTTCTTTTTTGTATTTTTGTCATTTATTGTACTTAATCTTTGTTGTACAAGTTTGCTTATATACTTTCCGGTGAAAATAAAGCACGAAAAAACGTCTAATTCCAACATTTTCCTATTATTAGAATGGAATTCAAAACACGTTTCTTCAAATATCTCAAAAACTCATTTCCGCATATACTTCCCCTTTACCTACCCATTCCAGTATTACCCTAAATATTACATAATAAACATTACCCTCCATCAATGGGGAAATTAAATAAACGAATTAGAAAAATTCATAAAACTTTTATGCAAACTACTTGGTTGCAACCTGTTCCTGATGCTTTGGAGTTATGCTTAGTTTTAAAAAAACATTTATTTTTTTGGGTAAATTTGACTAGATATTCATGTTTTCTCTTAAGTGTGCGCCATTTCTCTACTACCCATTATAGTACAGTAAAAATAGGGGTCGGACCCAAACATCCAAAAAAAAAAGCTAAACCTGGTGCAAATTGTTTATTACCCTCCCAATAAGAACAGGTAAAAAGTCCCACCCCATTGTGCGTCGGGTTTTGGAATGGGGGGCATCTAAAAATTGCTGTTTTGGGTATTTTTCCGGAATTTTTAGAGTAAATTTAAAGTGAGAATATTATGTTTTACTAAAGTTAAAAGCATGACATTAAAGGTGTTTGACCCCCAAGAGGGATGACATAACTCACCAATGCTACATAGCCCCCCTGTCCCCGTAAAACGAAGCAGTACCCCCGAATCCCCCTCCATACACTTCATATGGAAACATTATTTTATGCTAAGTTAAAGTTAGAAATCGAGTGTGTACATCTTCCAAGATCGATGGTGCACCTCCTCTCAAAGCTACAGCACCCCCCCCCCCTCCGCCAAATAAAATAAATCCTCACCCCCCCCCCCCTTTTATTTCAAGTAAAAGTATTATTTCATGCAAATCAAAAATGCATTAAATCAGGACTGTCCACCCCATAAGAACAGTAGCTCACCTCCCAAAACGAAATTATATACTAAAATATTATCCTTCCCCCCCACCCCCTCTAATGGTGCACATTTGATTAATTGGCCAGAAAAATTACACTGAACTGTTTTTTGCTTTCAAAAGATTTCTCCTAAGCTTGTAACAAAAAGTCTTCGTTATTAAGATGTTTTTTGGAATCTAGATCTTCATTAAAAACGTTATTGTTGCAGCTATGTCTAACACAGTTTGTGCATATAATTGAGCACTTCAGTCCACTTTCAGACTTTTCAAACATTCATTTTTCCAATAAACCCCTCAGAACAAGCACAAGATATGAGGCGAAGAAAGTCTTCTAGAGCGGAAGGCTTGGCTGTTGTAATAGGACGCAGATTATATTTCTGTGGTGCTTTCTTTGCACCCATCAAAAATGATACTAGTTTTCCCATACTTACAAATTACCTATACACTGCAGTGCTGGCATATTTCCTTGACGCTTACAGATCATTACCAAAAATATGATCAAGCAGGTTATCTTCCATCTATTACATATGAGGCAGTGAGAAGCAAAGGGATGCAAGTGGCAATATTAAAAATTTGGAGATAACCAGTACAAATGGTTGGTGAACCTCTCCTCTATCTTGAGGCAAGAGATGGTACTAGTAGACCTGGTAGTTGCTTCTATACAGGATGATTTAGAAAAGAAAACAATGAAAGCCTACCTAGGATCTTATCTTTAAACGCGTTTTATTCAAAACTTGAAAATGTCCACTTACATCCCTTTGCTTCTCACTGCCTCATATATGACACCAGCTGTTCGTTCTGTGATGGTGGATGAACCTTTTGCTTCAGATAATAGCACTTTAACGATACAAGATTTCTTTCCTTCTGAAACCAGATTCATCGAATACTGATGGAAGATCAGCGCATAACTCGTACCTGAAGTTTTTAACAATTTGTTATTCCATCTTTACTATTCATACCATTCGGTGTAAAAGATGGTTTGGACTTACACATCTTTACAGATAGAACTACTCTCGTAACAGAAGCTAAAGACATAACTGTTTACCTCCTTTACAAAGAAATGCCACAAAATTGTTTGCCTTCAATATCCTTTGATGTTACTACCCGAACGTTAAAGGTCTCATCGCAACTCACCTTATCATCAGCGAGCTACTACCAACATGAGAGGGAAGAAACTTCTGGGGGCTTTAGAAACGGATTGTGATTTCCAAACTGGGAGACAAAAAGGTGTAAATATTTAGCATTCTATTGTTGTATTGCTCATTGCTGTCATCAAGACTTGTTCTATCGTTGAATCCCTACAGGTTCTAGACCACCTGAATTTGTCACTGCGTTAGATCGTTGGATAGCTGATGTTTTATCTGATGTTTGATGTGATCAAATTTTTTTTATCGCATAATGTACTCAAAAGTCTAAGATAGTGTTGCAAGTATATGTCTGCATATTTAGCATAATTCACATTGCGTAAAAGAGAGGTAGCTCGGTGTTTGCAAATGAGAACCTCCACCGACTTAGAGGGTGCAGAATTGCAGCATTGCCCGTCTCACTATTGGCAATTTCGGTTTGTCTCCTTTACGGTGATGGAAAAATATTGTAGAATAGTTGAAGTTTGTTAATCAAAAAGTAGGGAAACTTTGGTCAATTTGGACTTTTTTTATGCTGCACAGAAATTTTGTTTTCCAGCGCTCTAAACAGTTTAATAACTCCAGTCACAAATAATTTGGTTACTGACATCGCTTAGATCTTTTAGAATTATCATTCTAACATTACCATATCATTGTGTGGCATTTTGTACTTCGGAAAAGTTTAAATCAGGGAAATTTTTTCGTGAACTTCAATGAAATAGTTGATTTTAGAATATAAATTCAGGGACCCCCCCCCCCCCCAAAAAAAAGCGATGGCGCACCCCTTAAGTGTGACGGAGTATCCATCCAGAATAAAAGCCCTCAAAAAAGAAATACGCCTTGAAAAAACTGCCTTAAAATTCCAATGACGCAAAGCTGCTCCATAACCCCCCCCCCATTCCCCTCCCCCCGCCTGTGCACCCCTGTTAATTAGAATTTTTTTCTGTAAGAGTTTATTATTTTACTATTATAGAGTGGTTTCTGCGTGGTTTGAGAATTTTTTTAAGTAATAGAAATTATTTTTATTTAAATAGAGGATTATTTCGTCCCCCCCCCTTCCCCCCAAAACCCGACGCGCAAAGTGCTGGGACTTTTTACCCCTTCTTGCTGGAAGGGTAGGAAGTAATTTGCAACAGGTTTCCCCCCCCCCTTTTTTTTTTTTTTTTTTGGATGTTCGGGTTTGGCCATTTTTTGGCCTAATTTTACTGTACTATTAAGGATTTGAATCAAGCATTCGGCACGGAAATTATCATTTAAAAGGAATTAGTTAGCATTCATTTATGTGTTCATTTTTAAAAATGAGAAAGTTAACACAAAAATACAAAACTTGCTACAGTGAAATCAAAAATTATTAATTTTTCTATGTGTGGGAAGAACTATATGAAACGTATTGCGATCCTTAAAATAAGACTTATCTTTTGCATTCAAGAAAGGCTTGGGATGGTTAGCAAAAAAAAAAAATCTAATTTATTTTGCAACGTACATCAGAAGAATGGCAAAAATTCTTTTCTGCTATTCTTCAGACCGAAGATTGTTCAAACCATTCTCCAAATACAGGTACAGTAAGCCATGTACAATGTTGCCAACGCCAACTCATTTTGTCAAGTAGAGAGTAGAAAACTGAGATTATAAATTATCAGCACAGTGCAACATGGCACTTTCTACCGTTTCTTTTGAAGTTAACATAATAAAAAAATATAAAGTAGTGCAAAGTTAATCGATAAAAAAACAATCATATTTTGAAACTAGTACCCGATTCTTTGAAGAAAAATTAATGTGTTAAGAAAAAATTGGGTTCTTTATTTTTAGCCTTGGGATCTTTCTGCCATCTTCCTCATGTGCTCATAGAACTTCGACTCCAATTCCGCCGTGTGATAGATAAACGGCAGTATCTGCAGAAATGAATTTTCGAGATATTTGAAGAAATGCGTTTTGGATTCAATAATAACAATGGAGAACTGTTGAAATTAGAATTTTCTGTTTTTTTTCAGCGGAAACCAAATAAGCAAGCATGTACAATGAAGCTACTGTACAATAGATGACAAAAATGCAAAAAAAGGGGGAATGAAAAATTTGCAGTTACTGCCCCTTACTTGCCCACGGCAGAACTGCTTTCAGGGAGAGATTTTTGTTCCACAAAATAAAACTAACAAACAATGCTTCTTCAGTAGTAAAAGTGCATATCATGGAAAATGTCGTTGTGGTCATATAAAGGTCAACAGCAATCTTGGTACAATGTTACAGATAATTTTGCATCTGAAACAGTTAAATTGAAAAAATAATAATAAAATAATATCGTTTTTTGAGGTCAAATTTTTAATTTATTTTGCTTTCTTCTAAGCGAAGAGCAGGTCGGGCAAATAACTGCTTTTTTTTTTTTTTTTTTGTATAGGGATTTCAAGTTGTAAATAATTGTCATTTAGCATTAGACTACATCAGTACGCGTACTTTACTATGTTTTAGCCAGCCAAGTTTGAAAATGACGTATCATGACGATGAATTTCCAACTTTTATTTTGCTTAATGCTGTCTGAGAAACTGCCTTGTAGGTTAAACATTCCAATTGTTTTTAACTTATAATATTTTAAATGTAAACTTTTCTATGCGTATGGAGATCTCTGTATAATATTCATGTGAATGATGCACGAGGTTCAACAACCACATCTATCAATATTTTATATAATCTAAGTGACGGTTGTTGCTTTCAGAAATTCCATGTTTTCAATCACGTTTGATAAAAAAAAATGAAAGAATGCCCTAAAAACAATAGTTATAATGAATTGTAAATGAAATATTTTCAACTAAAAAACATTTGGAAAATATTTTGAAGGAAATTGGTGGTGTGAGAAGAATTCTCACACGGCGCACACGGCGAGTTCTCGGGTCGCTCATTTTGACGCTAGTTATAAAGGGTTAATAACAAATATATAAATAAATATTCTTTGCTATGGTGTAGGACATATTGCTTTCACGAGTTTGTCGATTAGTAAAGTTCTGATTCTCATCAGTACTGTAGTTATTCCGAAAGTTCGATTGGAAAGAAATATTTAAGAGAAATATTGAATTAAGTTGACTCTTTTCATACGTTAATTTTTTCAGCTGATGAATTCCAAAACCATAAGAACAGAACTAAAATCAATATTTTAAGCAATTTATCTTTTTAGTTCAAAATAAAACTTATTTTATTATCATTATACCTCAAACTTTCATCTAAAAAAGGACTCGCGAAAATGAAGATATCGATGACTTCGTGAGCTGAAATTTTTGCGAATTTTATGTGCACAGAACCGAAAGTTCATTGTAAACGTAAAGTTGAAGCCTCGCAAAAATAAGTATTTTTAACAATAATGACTTCATGTGCACGAGTAACATTGTAGTAAAACACACAAAACACCAACAAAACCAGAACAAGCTCCACAGGAACCAAGATGCTGCCTTTATGAGCTAATTTATGATACTTTACATTAATGCATTTAGGCTTGTTAATTGAATAAATTTGAAAAATGCATCGTTTAGTACTCGGAGAAAAAAATAAGTTTCTACTGTTTCAAAAAAGTGTCTTCGATAACGAAATCGTTACCACTTGCCACGGGTGTAACAAAGAATTTTGCCATTTCTGTTCCTCTCCTTTATTGCGTCTGTTTGAAAATATGGTAAAATCAATGCAAAAACGCATCCAAATCTTTTTCCATCATAAAAACTCAGTTTAATCTAAGTACTTTATTTCTCTTGTTCTTTTGTGAGAATAAAACAAACGATTATTACGTTTTTAAAATTTTTGACAGTTTGAAAAACGCAGTGACTTTGACACGCCTTTGCGTTCATTCACTGCAATCAAACTGCCGAAGGTGAGCCGAGAACTGCCGATCAGCCCATCACTCATGCCCGCTTGTTATTACTTCAGCGGTGATTAGCGACAGTTGCCGAAAGAGTCTCGCTTTTTACCGCAGCCTTTTTTCCGATCGGATCAGCATGTCGGGATGCCAACGTGACGAAGCGCGAATATTGTTTGGCCTTTTACAACCATAGAGCTATGTAGACAAAACTAAATGTGACAGTTTAATAGTTTTGGGAAGAAAAACATATCCATGTAATAAGCAATTCGTATCGGTAAAAATTAATTAATTCATTTATTGTTCGTTTATTTAATCGTGGGTTGCCCTTAAAATTAAGATGCAAAAAGGAATAAATTTTTTATAACAATTTAATGAATGAAAAAAAAAAAGCCTAACCCGGAAATATATTTTCTAGGACAAAGAAATTCTGTTTTTGAATAAAGAGATGAATAAACATATTTCGGACTCTTGGTAAAAGTGGGTGAGTTTGAGAAAAAAAAAAAAAAACAGGATGGTTGGACAGAGTTTAATTTTTATGGGAGCTCACGGGATCTTAGCTCCTCTACTTTTTTTCAATTTTACTTGAATATTTACAAGTAGACGGAATTCAAGCTATAAGAGCATGAAAATAAGGTTCCAGCATTTCTTTATTTTTTTTGTTGGAAATAAGTTTTTGCTTTATGATTGTTTTTAAAAAGAGTATTTCAATCATGGTAATTTCTGTTGCGATTTAAATGCATTCTAACGTTTATGTAGTGTAATTATGTAACGAAAATGGTCATTGTTAGAATTTATTTTTAGATTTTTGACATTTTTGACTGACATGCATTAGCATTTTCTTCATAGAAGGTTTTTTTTTTTTAACTCTTAGCTGGAGCTGAAACAAAAAATCCTTCTTTGAAACGTAATTTTACAGAGAAACGCAAAATTACGTTAAGCTAAAAGATGCGTCAAAGTAACGTAATTTTACAACAATTTGTTAAATTTGTAACGTAACCCCATTTTCTTTGTGACGTTAATAGTGAGGTTGGTTATTCGTAACCCAAACGAAGGTAACGGAAAGGTAAAGCGCAGTCACTACACTTTTTTTTTTTTTTTTTAAATTTTTGTCGTCTATTATACTTGAGCTTTAATCTACACTCTTGCTTATTTTGTTACCGCTGAAAATAAAGCGCAAAACAAACGTCTAATTCCAACGTTTCCCAATTGCATGAAATCTGAAACGTAAATCTTCACATATCTCAGAAACTTATTTCTGCATATTACTGCGCTTTACCTTCCCACGGCAGCTTACTTCTTGTACACTCCACAAAAATTAGAAAATTTAAGTAGAAAAAGTCCAATTGATTTTGCATTATTCATTTTTATAAATACAACCGAAACAGTACCCTAAGCGACGTACATATAAAGCCATTTATGTAAACATTAGAATCCGTTAGACTGTGAGAAGCAAAGGGATGTAAGTGGCAAAATTAAAAATTTGGAGATAACCAATACAAAAAGTAAAAGAACCTCTCTACTGTCTTAGGGAAAGAGATAGTACTAGTAGCCCTGGTAGGTGCTGCTGTATATCATTATTTAGAAAAAAAATTCAATGACAGTCTACCTAGGACATTATCTTTAAACGCGTTTTACTCAAAACTTGAAAATGTCCCCTTACATCCCTTTGCTTCTCACTGCCTCAATTCTTCTGGGGCGTAAGACACCCACCTCATCGGTTGAGGGTTAAAATTCTTTTGCTACGAAAAATTTGCAATAAGAGGAGGTTTCATTGAATTTATTTGGCGTTTTTTACAGTACCTTTCTCCAAGTTAACTTTGTATCAGGAGGATATCTGCTTAAATTTCTTCCATAATTTACAAGCGTGGTTAAAACGATAGCTTCTGCCTAAGTCAGCCTAACTTTGCAGAATATAGTCAGTAGCAGATTTACTATGTCCTTAAGACAGCGGCGTGCATAAAAATTTAGGGGCTCGTCACGAATGTATTTTTCGGGCTCCCCTTTATATAGTTTACTCCTATGTCTCTACATGTATTTCGCCAATCTCAGGCCACCTTCAGGCTCGGGCCAACAGGTGTCCCCTCCCCCTCCCCTGTTTACGCCCCTGCATAAATGTCGCAATTGCGAGGGGTCTCTATGATCAGAAGGGCACCACAGAGGAATTAAAATGCGTAATATAAATGTTTTACATTTTTCTTTGATAGACAAATGGGTCCATAAACCTATGCAAATCCTCCACTTCAACCAATAAATGGAACTAAGGAATGAAATCCACTTCAACCTCAGTGAATGAACAGATGTTTTTTTATTACGCAATAAAAAGATTTTCATAGACAAATAGGCAACCTTTACTTCCTCTTATATGATTCCTCGTAAAGGTAAAGGAGCTTCGCAGGCCGGATGTGGCCCGCAGGCCGTAGGTTTGGTACCACTGGTAAAAATCTCCAACGTGATTAAGTTCAAGTAATAAACTTTATTATTGAACCAAAGTCAGAACTGAAAATTAAAACATCAAAGCTGTAATCATAAAGTCATATATAACATTTTTGGATTACCTTTAAATCCGGAATAAGTTTTAAAAATCGGACTGCCCGGATGTGATCCGGACGTCTGGTAATCCTGCCGAAAATACTCTTCATGTAGCGAAACGCTTTAAAACGAAGCAAATGAAGTACTCTACTTAACCTATTTTTTATAAAGCAGAAATTTACCTATGCATGGCCTAAGCTCAATCAAAACGAGCTGATGTATGCATCACATGACTTCCTTTTACTCCAATTTAATGTCATTTCCTCATTATTGGCAATTTTAATGTGATTCAATAGTGAAATATAAATATCACCAACAGTGGCTAAATTAAAACCATAAAAGAAAAGAAATCCGCCAAATTTGTCGCCAAGTTGACGACAAAACCTGGCGACCAAAAGGCTGGCGATATATCGCCAAGTGTCCGATTGTTTTTTCGATGTACCACTTGAGTGTACATAGAAATTAACAATGATTTCCCCCCAAAAAGGGGCGAAAGACCCCTTTAGAAACACCCGAATGCAACCAAAAGGGAAGGTGCACAACTAGACCCCAATAGGAGTCTACGTACCAAATTTCAACTTTCTAGGACATACCGATCTTGAGTTGTTCGACATACATCCGCACATACATACATACATACGTACATACAGACGTCACGAGAAAACTCGTTGTAATTAACTCGGGAATCGTCAAAATGGATATTTCGCGTGTCTATACGTTCTTAGGCACTTATCCACGTGTGGTCGAGTCGAAAAAAAACTCAACATTAATTGGGGGTGAGCAAAATAGAAATTAAGGTCGATTTTTGAGTGAAAATTTTTTCGCAAATACAATTCCTTTTTTGTAAAAGGAAATAAAAAGTGTAACGACAAAATCAGCTCTATGTCAGCTGTTGCATAAATTATAACAACGTAGCAATATCACCTATGAAACACGTGGGAGCTCTTTCCATTGCAATTTGTGCCATGAAATGTTTCACTTCATGCTATTTCAGAACCATTTTCAAGTCCGGGTAGAATGTAGAATGTTGATTTTACATGAACGACGAAAATCTGGTTCCGTTGAAATTATTTTTTGATGTTACTGTTTCAGCTTTGGAACGGGTACTTACACAATTTAGCATTTCTCACGGATATTATACTATAAAAAAAAGAACACGACTTCATTTGGTTTTAAAAGACGAAATATGCTGCTAACAATGCAGGTAATCCAGTTTTTGTACCCAAGTCCGCTTACTCCAAAGGGCTTCAGAATGCCTAAAATATTTTGCGCTTCCATGTTTTACGTCGTTAAACAGAAAAAAAGATTAGAAAATTTCTCAAGATAAATTCATTTTTTCTTCCTTAATGACTTGTGAATTCATTCATTCAAATAAAATGGAAGGTTGTCCAACAAATACGTCTGTAAATGTTTCATGCTTCAAAGTTTATGGATTAGCATTGCAGAAACATTTTTTTAAAAACATTCTTACTCAAAGCATCATTTATTCAAAAATGCGACAGTTAAATTAAAAATTTGACATTATAATTTTGCTTTTGATAATAGTTTTAACCACTAACGCAGCCAGAATTAAACTTGTGTGGTGTGGGGGGGGGGGGGTGCATGGGCAGATCCAGCATTTATTTTTGGAGGGTTCATTATCAGAAGGGGACTCAAAGGTCAATATTAGGGTTCGAATAGAGGATCTAGAGCGAATTTTTTGACCCTAAGTCCCCAAAGTAGTTTTATAGACTATATTTGGTTGCTCGCGGTGCGAATACATTTTCAGAGGTAAGTAATAAAAAAGTTGTGGCCTGTGAATCAAAAATAAAAATAGATGCGCATTTTTTTTTTTTTTTTTCATACTTTCAGTACTTATTTATGTAATATTCAGAGCTTATTTTGTATGCAAAATTTAATATTTTTTCGTACCTATAATCCAGTCTCTAATGATAAGAAAGCACCAGGTAATTTTTCAGCGCTATGTACATATTTCAAAGTAATTAGATGAAAAGCACTAAATAATTCTCAGCGCTATGTATTTATACGAAATCAAACGTAAAACACTTATTAATTTCTTACTAGATAACAGCAAAGATTCAAATAAATATTTTAAAGCTTCATTTTAAGCTAATGTTCACACCCCCATCCCAACAAATTAAATATTTTCATCTTATTACTCATTTATTTTTCATCATAATGCGGAACAAGATTTAGATAATTCATTTACGAAAACTAACCTTTTAAGGCTTTTTCTTAAACGTTGTCAGCTTTATCCGCTATTCCTTGAAACTTGGGGTCACACTTCAAAGGAACAATGACAGGCATCCGGCTTAACACCTGATGATTCAATTTCCGGTGGCGCGATAGCATCACCAAAGCCTTCTACCATTTGAATTGTTTGCCATATTCGGCATACAGAAGGAACGCATTCCAAAGAATCTTAAACATGATTTTTGAAATATGTGTAGAATACTATAAAAATACAATTTCAAATATTTCTTTAAAAAAAAATATTTTAAAAAAGGAAGAAATGTTAGAATATTTTTGTTTTTTTATTCCGATGAGAGTGTTTAAACACTGACTATTCTATCGATGTTGTTCAGTGGATTTGTTCATTTTTGGACACAAAGATTCCATAATTGATCTAATCTAAAACTTGGGGCAAAGGAAAGCAGTTCTACTAATCAAACAAAACGCTTTATTAACCATGGGACAATTCTTGTTCTTCTTGCTCAGATTTGTTTCATGAGGACTACAATCTAAGTGTATCGCCTCCTTTGCATAAGACATATATTTTATTCCATATAATTAATGAGAAAATTCAATTTTTACATTATCTTGCATTACATTCGACTCTGTTGCCAGAAAAGCTTTTTAAATATCACTTGCTTAAAAGTCTCTGTGTGTGAGCACGTTGGTGAGTGAGGCTTGACTCGAGTCAATCATCAACACACACCATTCGTCCATCAGCAGTGCAAGGTCCCACGTTTCCATCCACCTGTGCACAAAAAATAATAAACTCCGTATTATTCTTCCCTTTGTGTGTGTGTTTAGTGTCCAGCATCAAAACAATTTTAGTGAAAATTTTTAAATGATTAGTGTATGTACATCCAAAAAGAGGGTGGATTTCGTAAAATGTTCAGGCGTAGTACTGGCGTTAATAATATTCAAAAGAAAGAATGTTCTATGATATGCTAACACTTTATCAAAATGTTGTAAAACAACGGGAATGATCAAAATGTACTTGATTTACTGATCACTTCTTTTTCCAAAAACCTAGCTGGCTATTCCTGAAATTTAAATGAATCAATCAATCTCTAATTCAACTTAGTTTCGGACTTTAACCCGCAGAATAAAGAACAAGAAAGATTGTTTGGTAGCCCGATCGGTAGAGTGTCGGATTCGGGGCCGGAGGGTCCTGAGTTCGAACCTCGATGGTCGAAGACCCACCGTCGTCATTAAAGGGTACTGGGCGACGATCACCAGCATTAAGAAGCTCCAGATTATAGTTCAACATGAGTTAATAGTAAGAAGTCAACACTAATAAAGAGCGCCAAAGACACTGTCCACAGTGTTATTAAATCAGTATAATTTGGAGTACAAACAGAAGCTCACATCTTTGAATTGAAAAAGGGGTTCCTTGTAACCCCGATACACGTGTATTCTGTAATCCGTTTATTTGTGCTAAACAATGTCCCCTGTCAATATTTCCTGTTATTTTTTTGCTACATAAATATGTATTAAACTATAGAATATTTATACTTTAAAAAAATATTACAATGTACACAAATAGTAAATATTTCATCAAAGAACAATAATTTGTCGGTTTGACTTTAAAAAAAATAAATAAATAACATAATACTCGCATTGAACATTTTATATTATAAAATCAAAATACAAAATTTTCTCCGGTTGGCAAGTCAGTATATTTTATCAACTAAAAGTTGAAATCTAGTTTTAACTTTTCCTGAAATTTCAAATGAATGAAACTCACTCTAACACAACTTTATTTTACAATTTCAACCCAGTAAAAAATGAGAAAACGAAGAATGAAAGGATGAAGAGAGACAGAAAAATAGTGAATAAACATCCTTCATGGCATTCACGAGCAAAGCGATCCATAAATTTACGTGAGAAGAAATTGTACCCGCAGGTGATGACATTTCAGACTTTACATTTTCCTGCCATTTTCGCTGGAAGCTGTAATTATGAGCTTATGCTAGCATGAGATTTCTGTCACATTCTGTAAACATAGGATGGATTTAATCCAGTGCTAATGAGGCGTAGATTTCACGGACACCCGCATGCCCGTAATCCCACACAAAAGAAGACTAAGGGTAGCAAATAGCATCTGAAATCCCATACCGAATTCCAGATCCATCAGATATCGAATTTCAATAAATACCATGATGTTTATGCTGCCACCGAAATGTCTAGATGGCAAACGATCAAGTCATACGCATTTGATGCTGAATGTTGATAAAACTGAGCTCTTTTTTATGGTTATTATATTGACCTTGGATACGAACCGATATGCTGATTCAGAAGGGAAATGTGCATGAAAGACAACGTGTGTCAAGGTTAAATGTTGCAGAGGAAAAGATGGGTGATTTCAATCGCATCTTAAAATTCCTTCTCAGTGTAGTTTTGCTCCACTGGAGTCTTTAGAATTTTATCTGTTTTAACTTTAAAGACAATGGGATATATATGTACCCCCTTATTTTAAAATTTATTTTATACTAGCGCAGGGCTCATTGTGGGTGGAAAAAAATATATAGGAGTTTAAAAGGAAAAATATAGGAGGTTGATCGCAAAATATATAGGAGTTGGATAGCAAAATATGTAGGAGTTTTAAAGGGAAAATAAAGGAGTTTGGTATAAAAACACGCAGGAATTCGAAAAAGTATAGCATCTAATATGTTTGGAGCACTGTACAAAAAAAAAAAAAAAAAAAAGAAAAAAAAAAGAGCGCCAGTATCAATACAATTCTATAGTGCATTAAGTCATAGCAATATGAAGAGTCACAGATGTGCGAGTAAATGAATTTTTGTACTCACAGTTGCTTATATGAATCATGTTTGTTTAAGACAATTTTGATTCAACTAAGCAAAATTGTGTGTGCGTATTTTTCTTTTTTTTTTAATGAGGAATCCACATACAATTTCAGAGAATTTTATTAAATTCTGGTCAAACGATATATTATTAGAAGTATACCGCGCACTCAAAATATCCATTCTTTGATTATTTAAAAAAATTATCACAAAAGAGTATGAAAAAGCAATTACAAAATCCAGATTTTAACTTACGTGCTTCAAAAAATGCATCTCTCATTGATTGCTAACACTAGATAATAGTTAATTTGGACATTCTTTTTTCAATGTCATAAATCTACCCATAGTCCTCGGTATTGATACCTCATTGCTTCAATGCTAACATTACCGTCGAAAAGTCAACTCCATGTCTCTCTCGTCTCACTGGTTCTGTTGGACATATCATGAGAAAATCGTTACAAAAAGTGTACAACACTTCGTCTCCCCTTCATTTCCCTATTTACAGAAAAAAAAACACTAATTTTACTAAACCAAGGCAAAGAAAAAAAAGACTGCTCTAATGCATCACGTTTTTTGGAGAGAGAGAGAGAGAGAGAGAGAGAGAGAAATGGTGTCAGTCTCATGCGCTTGATTCATCTAAGGGACATCAAGGGACATGTTTGATTCAAATATACTGCAATTTTTTAATGTTAAAACTGGATTTCGTTTCGTTTTTGAGGCATTAATTCATAAGTGGCTGATTTAATTACCAGGTGCTCACTCCATAACTTACAGTTAATGTATATATATATATATATATATATATATATATATATATATATATATATATATATATAGGTACACACACATTGTATAAAGGGTGAATTTGATCTAATCTGTCAAACGAAAGGGGGTGTTAGAAGAGCCCAAGCCAGGGCCCGATCAAGCCAAACTGGTGCCCAGGTCCTGAGTAGATGCTGGTGCCCCCCCCCCCCCCCCCACACATGAGAAAATCCGCGCAATTTTAAAGTCAATGTTTCAAACTAGAAACCTAATTACTAGAAACTACATTTTAAAGGAACATTACTACATTTGAAAGGAAATCTGGGATTTGAATACCAAACACTTGATAATTACCAAACTAATCACAGTTAAAATTGCCTCTTAAGGCGAAAAAGAGTTAAAAAACAATTTAAAACTGCAAAAAAAAATCTTACTAATTCTGACATCAAGCTTTAAAAAAGCTTCTTTCTGGCTTTAACAGATGAAAATGTGTCTATCAAATAATTGAAATCTATGTTTGATGTCACAGAATTTTCAATTGTCAATAAGGAAAATGCCTGTAAATTATAATGAGAAACGCAGCTTCTCAAATGATTTTTATTCTTTTCAAAAATGAAAAGTAACGTTCACTGGAACAACTGCTGATAGGCAAGGTAAGAAGAAGCTGCAGGGGTGAATCCACATTCGGAAATGTATGTGTAATGTTTAGTGATCTTATCCTTTTAAAACATTCTCCAGGAGAAGGGTTACCTTTTGCAAAAATTTGAAAGTGTGTTAATTCTTCTGGAAAATGTTCATCTATGTCATCCGAGTAATTATTTTGAAATTCCAAAGCTAAGGGACAACGACTTCTTTATGCGAAATGTTTTTAACTTTATGAGGTTTTGAGCTGATTTTTAAAAAAATTTGAGCCTCCTCTCCCTTAAAGTTGAGAAAAAGTAAAATGAGCTTTAAAAAAAAAGTAAGTAAGTAAGTGAATTTAGGCTAAGCTATTTTGGTGCCCCTAAATTTGTGGTGCCCAGGTCCGCGGACCCGCTGGACCGTGCGTTAATCAGGCCCTGAGTGGAGCATAGAACCATCCATTATCATCTCCCATTTGTAAACGTAAGCGAGTAGATAACAAAATAAGCCAAAAAAAAAATCTGAGATGAAGACCGATTTTTGAAACATTTTGAGTACTCAAAGTTAAATTGTTACCAAAATCTGAAAATGCATTTTCAAAAACAATCCTTTGAGCTACAATAGGTCATTTATACCACATGTAAGACTATATGAGACAAAATTAAAAGCTTTCAAAATCTTTACAGCAATACACTTAAAGTTAACATGTTATACTATTAAAATTACAAAGAAAACTCATTAATTGAAAACAAGTTAAAAGTTGCAAGTAAAACCATCTATATTTTGTACATTTCATAAAAATAATTAAACAGAAGTTTAGTACATATGCCAACATTAAAGATGTAAGAGTGCACAGTGCAAGGGAGAAAGAAGAAAAAAATGTTTTTGGATTTTTGGGTAGCATTTAACATCCAATGAAAAAATTATAAGAGTTAGTGAGAAAATATAGAAAATATAGGAGAATATCTGACAAATTGTGAAAATATAGGAAATATAGGAGAATATCTGACAAATTGTGAAAATATAGGAGATATAGGAGGACTATGAGCCCTGTAGCGGTACCCGCACGTCTTTGCCCGTATTAGAAAATTGAAAGGTCATTTGGTTCACCTGTATATTTGCAAATAATAGATGATGAATTTCTCGCCAATATGCTATGTTAATCTGCTTCATGTTCTAATAATTTACTCGTCCATGTTATGGTAACTTGCTCGGTGCAGAGGAATTAAATTCACTAATTCTGACTTAAAATTGGAATAGAAAAAGAACAAATTGAATTTTTAAAAAATCCCTTCGAGTTGCTCACCCCTAAGCCACGAAATAATTTTGGCCAAATTTCATGAGAATTGGCCGAACGGTCTAGGCGCTATGCGCGTAACAGAGATCTAGAGATCCAGACATACAGACTTTCAGCTTTATTATTAATAAAGAAGTCATCGAATACAAAGGAAGCAGTTCATGTAGTAAACAACATGTTTTTGGCGTGTAAACCCAACAGCACTGCTGCTGAACTATAATGATAAAGTATTTGCAAGTACCAATCCTATGTAATTTTGTAACAAAGGATCGTGTTTTGCTGTTTTAACAGATAAGTCTGCTTATTTACGAGTGTGTTTTTACTTAATACCCGATTTATCCCGATTTTTGTTTATCCGTATTGTCTTTGGTCTCAGTAACTCCGGATAAACGAGGTAGTAGTGACAGTGCTCTGTCGAAGTTCGATGAACGTTGTATTTCCTGCCGCAATATTGTTGCTGCTAACAAGCTACATTTACAGAGAAGATAGTAGAAGCTCATCATTTTTAAAGCTCTTCTTTACCAAAATATTATTTTCAATGTACCAAAAAAAGAAACAAAAAAAAAAAAAAAAAGAAAAAAGAAATTGGTAATTAAGAATCAGTAAAATTTTTATAGCTATGGAATTCGGGTTTAAGCGCTCGAACTATAAGAACAGCGGCATGTTTTCAGTAACACCACGGTTTGAAAAAAAGTGTGCTTAAAAGCTAGCCCACCACTCATCGAATAAATAATTCACTAATGTTAAACTTTATCTGACTAGTTTTCTATAATTTTATGCGATTTTTTAAATTTAGTAACATAATCAATGCTCATATGAAGCAGTCAACGGCAAAGAGACGCAAGTGCCAAAATAAAAAAATTGGAGATAATCAGCACAAATGGCAGGACCTTAGAGCAGAAATCAAAATGGAAGGAGCAAGTCCAATCATTGGCTTAGCAAAAGCTGACCAAAAGACTCCAAGTCACGTGACTCAACAATGACGAATGATTGCGTGAAACAAGCGAAATAAACCTGATTTCTTCCAATGCTTTGCTTTAAAATCTATCACGTGACTTGGGGCCTTGGTTTCATGAATGAAAGTCTTCACTCCCTCCATTTTTCTCTTCTCAATAGGTAGGACATTAGGACAACCTCTTCTCTGTTTTGGGGAGAAATATTAGTAGCTCTAGTGGGTGCTGCTATACAGCATGATTTAGAGGAGGAAAAAATCAATAATAGCCTACCCCTAGGATCTGAATTTAAAACGTGTTTTACTATTTTAATAAGTTCACTTACATTCCTTTGCTTCTCACCGCATCAAATAGTTCATAAATTATTTTTTTTTTCACGCTCAGCAAGACATCAGAATCTCAACATCAGCAAAAAAAATTAACTATTGTTTAAAAAGAACTAGGTAATTTTGTTTTGAAACTATCGCAAATGTTTTCAACACAGCTTCACATCTGCGCAGGCGTACTGCTATGATTCTGATTTTATTCAAGATCGGCTTTTAATTGAGAATTTTAATTCTAGTTTGATTGCTAATTGATTCTGGTAATTGTTATTAGTTATTCAAATATTTCTGGTTTGGAATACAACAACTAGTAAACAACTTTTGTAAAATAGTTGTAGCTTTGCACATCTAATGGCTTATAGTCAGAGTTGCCAAATTTTGAAAATCTAATTCGTAGCAAAAAGCTTTGCGCGGAGGGAAAGGGGGGGGGGAGACAATACTTTTAGATAACAAATTTCACAGATAACAATGAATAAGTTACGTTCTTTACGTTATTTCTAAGTTTTGCGATATTTTTTAAACAAGTGCTTTTTTCTTTTTTCTGCAAATTGCTTTTTTTTTCTTTTTTTTAATGTATGAAATTGTTGCCTTAATTTTGTTTTTTTAGAAAAGAAAACCTGCACATTAAAGGGGACACTAAAATTCTAAAAACGTTCTGATAAGCAGAGATGAAAATGTTTGATGTTTTTCTTTTCTTTTTTCTTTTTTTAAAGGAGTAGCAAATGAAGAAGTTCAGTAAAAAATACGAGGACATCTTACTTTTTGTTAAAAGGGGAACGGGGAGGGGTATAATCTATAGAGGAGTTACTTTCTGGGTTTCCATTCAGACAACTAACAGTTTATGTTGAAAAAAAAATATTTTCTTATTATTTTGTCACTTAGTATTACAAACTCTTTTTTTTTTAATTTTTGAAACAAAAATTTTGAACATTAGTTAGCACAACTGCATTATTATCTAAATAATTAATAGCAAGGACAATATTTGTAAAATATTTTAGGGATACAAAAAAAAGTAGAAAATTGTAATTTTTGGACTTCTTTTCGTAGCGTCGTAGTTTAAGGCAGTCGTAGAAACTATACGATGGTTTCGTAGCAGTTGGAAGCTCTCTGCTTATAGTATATGTCCTATCAATTCACACTGAATCTACTGAATCAATTTTCACAAAACTTGGCTCATGTGTTATTTACTCTGTCGTTTCATAGTTTTATGTGCAACACATTCTCACAGAGCCTTGAAGAGTTAAGAGTCAAATGGTTTCAATGGCATCGAAGTAAGCGACACTTATGTTTCCTTCGACATCTCTAAAATTTTAAAATAATCTAAAACGCAAACCTTGTTTAAAGTTTAGAAACATTTTATTGTCGTTGAAAATGAACTGTCGCGTTTGTAGCAGAAGATAAAAGGAGAAAATTCAAATCGTAAGTAGGCCTTCATCAGTGGAAAGTTTTTAAAAATCATGTTGTGTAGCAGTATCTTCTAGAGCTACTAGTACCGTCTCTTGCCCCGAAGCAAATGAGACTTCCTTCTAACATTTGTACTAGCTATCTTTCAATTTTGGCGCTTCCACCCCTTTTCTTCTAGGTGCTTCAATAATGTTTTTGCAAATAAATAAATAAATAAAATCCTTAAATGTTCAAGAATTGGTTTGTTAGAACTTTTGAAACATTGAAATAAATTTGTCCTTTGACTAGTTTCAAAGTTAAATAACACTTCATGAAATCTGAGGTACCAACTTCTAGAAACAGCTACAGTGGGTACGATATATTTACAGAGATTCGAGGTTCAGAAGCACAAGATTTGAGGGGTGCAAAAGGATCTAACTTTCTTTAACAGTACCCGGCAAAAATAAGCGAAATAGATGAAATCTTCACTGAAACACTTAAAATTTATCAATCAGAACCTATTTAACACAAAGGACGTCAAAGAATTCCTCGTTGTAATAATCATTCTACTGGCGTTAGCTCAACGGAGATTTTAGTGTGGTCTAAATAAATGACATTTTTAAGGGTATCAACTATTGATTTTGCATCGAGCTTTAAATGAGTTAAATTTTTCCTAATTTACTTGATAACATAAACAGAATAATTCTGTCGTGGGCAGGTTAAAAAAAAGTATTTGCAGAATCGAGTTTTCGAGATATTTGACGAAACACGTTTTGAAGTGAAAACAAACAATAGCGAATTATTAGAACTAGACTTTTTTTGCGCATTTTTATTCAGCGTAAACCAAGTAAGCAAGCTTGTACAATAAAGCTAACATACAATAGATGAGAAAAACGTAAAAAAATTATATATCTACAGTTACTGCCCTTTATTTGCCAATGTAGACTTTTTGTCAAATGAATAAAGCTTGAATGAACCTCAACATATCAAACTAGATTTGGAAAGGATTCCAATTATGATCCGAAAAGGACTGAAGTAAAAAAGAAGCGAACTATCCGACCTGAAACGCGCAATAGGGGTTATGATCAACATTTCTAAACACAATCATTAAATTATTGCAACTTATATCTAGGTCCTTCCTTTTAAATAATACCCCACGAAAATGTCCTCCTTATACGCTTGTCTGCCTCTCCAGAAGACACATCTGACGAACGAGCGAGTCCACACCAAAAGGCTGTCCCGGTCAACCCCTGGTCGTCCCCTTGTGTCCACCTACCCTGTCACACCCTCGATATTGATTCTGGTAAATGTGCCGCAAAAAAAAAGAACAATTTTTGTCGTTCCCCGAACTTCCTCTTGTCAAAAAGTGGTGATGCCATCAGCGGAGGAGAAAAAAACAGCAATAATGAACCCCAAGACGGACTTAATGACGAGGAGAGGGGAGGGTATAATTACGCCTGATGTGACTACATGCCCTCCGTTTTGAATGACAACAGACGATGTTGGCTTGGTGGTGGCACGTACTCTGCTGGCGTCAGAATCTTCAAAAGTTGGCGGCGGTCGCTTCAAGAGATTCTACCCTAAAGGTAGACAGCGGATGTGTTTTTTCTCATTTATTTATTTATTCTTTTTAGGTTGTGTGTGTGCGGTGGTTACTGGCATGCTAATTGGCGGTGGGAAAAGTTGACTGCGGTTTTTATTATTTCATTTTTGCTCCCCTCTAAGCAATATCTAAAGGTGGCTTACTAATGGGTTTAAAATCAGAGGTTTCGGACTCCACTTGCCTTTGGCTTTTGCTGTTTTGGTGACATCCAATTCAGCACAGATAATTGCTTGTGATACTTGTTTTTGCTTTTTATTTTATTTATTATTATCAGGTTTCATTCTTTTTTTGTAATCTAATAATGGATCACTCTTTCTCATCGCAAGGTTTTTTTTTTTTTTTGGTCTAATACTTGCAAGTCTGAAAAGATGTAATAATCCTATCAATCATGTCGGTACAGTTTCAGTTTTATAGAAATGATATTATTTCAGTCTTTTTTTCAGCGACAGATGAGGAAAGGAAAACAATCCTCGAACTTCTGTTCATAGATTTTTGTCCTTCAACAATCGACTATTGCCTTAGTATTCGTTTCGTACTAGTTCAAACGAAGATCCTACTAGTTTGAATTCTATATTTCAGACCACAAGACTTGTGTACAGAATACAAAACTTATCTGCACATGTTTTGACTAAAGCAAAACTAAGATGATATTTTCAGTCATAAATGTTTCTTTAAATGAAATATTAGTTTAATTTGCATTGAAGCTCACAGGTGCTCAGTTCAAGGCACTTCAATTCAATTTCTCGTGAATTTTTACATTTGAGGCGGAGTTAAGGCTATTTTACCACTAAAATAAGTCTTGAAGACTACAGGGCTCCTACACTTCTTTTGTTAGAAACTAAGCCCCAGTTACCACACACATAAGCGGAATTAATCTTGAAATACTCAAAAAAAAGAAAGTTGAAATTTTCGGAGATCTTATTACTCAGGGTTTTCATCAGTATGCACAATTATATTTATATCATAATCATTATCATTGTCAGCTTTTAACCAATCTACTGCAAGATGAAGGCCTCTTTCAGATGATTCCAATCTGCACCGTTTTCTGCGATTCGTAACATTGTGCTACTTTAAATTTGATAACTTCAATGAATCGCGATTTCTTTTTCAGTCTCTTCTTATCTCTCGGTATCCAGACTAGAACTTTGGTAGTCCATATATCATCGTTTCTTCTTGCAAGGTGCTCAACCCTATTTTTGTTATTCACTCTACAAATGGCATCAATAGCTTTGGTTTTCTCCCTAGCGTACGGTGTTTCGTTTTGTGTTCCGTAAGGAAATCCTAACTTGTACTTTTCCATTTTTTATGGGTTGTTTGAAGATTTTTCTACATTACTGACTGTTAAATTTGCTACTCCAGGACTAAATGCAAATAACAAAATGATAGTTTTTAGAAAAATGTATATCATACTAGAAATAGAGGCTTAGTTCCTGGGTAATCAGTATCCAGAACAGGCACCTCGACAGGTCCTGGTTAACACCCGGCCCTACGAGTCCATGAACCTGTACACCATAATTTTTGGACACCAATGTAAGGTAAATTTCATTCGTTCTCTCTTGCTTTAAGACAACTACTTTGAATTCGTACCAATTTTCTTTTAATAGGGACAATAAATTTTACCAGAACCTTGGCATCACTTTGGCTTGATACAGTCCTCGGGTAGCTATAACAGCACTTATGCGCCTGTGTCTTTCAGTCGAACATACATTGAATGCATATGCACAGGTACGCTGTACCCATTCAGCGTCACCAGAATACCACAGTTCATCGACTGATGGCATTTGGTGTCCGGCCACTTCACTCTGAACCATTGACTAGGTGTTTTCTATTGGTGCTGGCCAGGGTATCATTCGAACATTTTTTGTGCAAAAGGAGGCTCGTACAATACCCGCAAAATGCGCTCGTGCGTAATCCTGCTGATGCGTAGCGTTTCTCACGGCTCGAGTAATGGGTTAGAGAGCCATAACTTTACTGAAACGTAACGGCCATACTGTTAAAGTACAGTCAATGCGAATCAGAAGTGACAGAGACGTGTGTCCAGTCTTCTGGTCATGGGCTAGTGTGACGACGCCAGCAATGTGCAATCTGCACTATGCCATTAAACACGGATAAGATCATCATGATATGGTAAATAGAGCCGGGATTCGCCTAAAACACGACATCGACATCATGCCATTCCTACGTAGATAGCAACATTCACTAAAAGTGAAAGTGCTTCTGTTTGATGTAGGGTCGCAGGTAGCCGAGGGAATGGAAACCGAGTTAACAGTTCAAGCTGCGGCAAGTGCTTTTGAGCTGTGCGTAAAGATCCTCGCTGTCTAGCAAAAGATTAATTTTTTGACTCTGAGCGGCTCGTAGTGTGACTGTACGATTCATTAAAGGTCATGCGGTTAAGAAGTCTGACTTCTCGGATGTTAGTGACAGCGAGTCTCACAGATTCAGCACAACGTTCTGCATGACCCTCCGGAACCCATCAATAGGGAAGTTGCAACCTATTAAATGTTCATATTTTGGCTATTGGATATTGTTAATTGACCCTCAAAACTAAAAAATTCACCATCGCCGAATTTTAAAACACCGTGGTTGATTTTTAATGAATTTTTAAAAATCCACGCGCAAAAGTGCGCTCTTCTGAAACGTCACGAGTCTACGTCACAGGGCGCGAGTGGGCAGACTTCCGCCGAAGATCCCTTGTTTTCGCTAGGGACATTTTGACCGCGCTGATATTTATATTTTTTAGAAATTCAATAATCCTTTTGAACGCACTATGGAGACCGGATTCGATAAAGCACAATCTAAATAATCTTCTTCATGTAACATCAATGATGATATTCGAATATTTCCGAGAGGATGAGAGGTTTAATGTTCCAGAAACGCGAGGAGTTAAATGCGAGGAGATAAGCCTTTTGCGTTTCGTCTTCGAAGTCGAATGCGTGACCTTCGGTTTCTCCCCTATGGGAAGAGCGCATGACGTCACTTCCTATGCCATTTGACGTCACAAGCGCTTGAACTTGAAAAATTAATTTAAAAAAAACTACTTATCGTATCGCAAAAATTTTTTCACCTATGATGTTCATACATGTTACTCTATCATATAAAAATAAAATTGAAAAATCGAAAACTTCCCTATTCCTTTTTCTGCAGACAGTCATGGGATCTTAAATCATGCGAGTGGCAATATTGTGATACGATAAACCGCAATCCCACTGGGCTACCACTCGAACATTATCAAAGTTATGGACGTGCTAACCAATACGTATGTTTCTTATAACAGGGAATGAGATACAACAAAAACTTTTCACCAAGCAACAGAGCTCATATGTGCAATTTGTGTATAAGAAACCTTCTTCAAAATTCCTTCGCTTCACATTGCGTGTGTTGCTACTTCTGCCTATTTTATATAAATGAGTGTAAAAGTTCATTTGCATATCACATCTTCTTGTGTAAATTTCACGTGTGTAGCACACCGCCTTCTTGATGTAGCAATTTTGGTGTCCAGTAGTATACAGAGTGTTCCATTTTCACTTGCAAGACCTTTATTTTCGCAACCGTTAGTCCTAGATGTATACTTCCAATTCAAAAATGTTTAAAACCAGATGCAGGGTTAAGACATTGAAAGTTTGTAACGAAAATAAAAATAAGTCAAAAAATACAAAATTTAGCTTTTTAAACGGGCCCCAAGTCCCCTAACTTATATTCAGGGAAATAATCTCTATTGAAAACTATTATTGACACAAAAAAAACTTGACATTTGTGCGACCAAAGCTGAAGGAGATATTCCAGTTTAAAGTTTTAAGGGACCATACAGAAGATGAGATTGGAACTTATCGCCCTTTCAGAAGAATAATGACAGGTTTTCAAAGTAAAAAAAAAAAAAAAAGAACAAGGTATTTATATTTTTCATTGCTATTCAAACATTCTTGCAAATGTTATGCCTTGATATGCAAAAACACACTGCAAAACCTCGAACAATTTGAAAAACCACACTCTGCACACATATAATTTTAAACAGTTCTTACTGCTATATTTTCTCCAAAAAGGTGCTATTGACGGCGAGTGCAAAGTGGTGTAAGTCACAAAACGCTGCTTTTCATATGTCGGTGAATATTGGTCGTGCCAATGTCAAACTTTTTGTGTTGGAATTACATTTCAATGGAGATTATATCCCTGAATATAAGTAAGGAGACCTGGTGCCCGTATAAAAAGTTAAATTTTGTATTTTTGATTCATTTTTATATTCGCTTCAAACTTTCAATGTCTTAACACTGCATCTGATTTTGAACATTTTTGCAATTGGAAATATACATCTAGGACTAACGGTTGCGAAAATAAAGGTCTTGCAGGTTAAAATGAAACACCCTGTATATAAAATGTGTGTGAGAGAGTGTGTATTATGAAATTTGCTGGTAAAAAAAATTTATCATCCTAGCAATTTTTTCTTTTTAATTTTTATCAATAGATAGCCACAATTTTTCTAAAATCTCTAAACAGAATGTGCATCTCGAAGCCTAAATAAAGTATAAATTCACCGACGACATGTGGTGCGACATAGAGGTAGATGTTTTTATCGTCGATGTTTTTTCGATGTCAATGTTTATAATTGAATCAAAAATATGCTAAAAATGCGAGCTATAATTACAGTTATGATGAAAGCTTCATTACTAATTAGTTATTGCGACATCTATCACATTGGAAAGAGTTTTCTATAGTTGCTTGTCTATAGAAGTTTACTTATATTTCAGAAAAAAGTTAACAATTCCTTTTTTCTACCACACTGTTAACTAGAGTATTGAGTATTACTAAAATTTTTCAAACACAAACATGAGTTTTTATTAGTTTCCCTACATTAACCTATATTATAGACCCCCGTTCTCAAAAGGCGTTCATTAAAAAAAATGTACTATATTTTTACTTTAAATATGTACTATAGTTTTACTAGTACTGTGTATTTCAAATCGTTCTAATTTTTTAAAAGCTTTGAATATGTTTTGAGCAAGGGCGCCCATATAGGAGGGCAAGGGGGGCTTGAGCCCCCCTTAGAAATGAGAACTTTCTTGCTTTTAATGCTTTTTTCTTTGCAAAAATGTAAAAAAATTTCTTTTTCAGTTATTAATGAATAAGTTATTAAAAATGTCAAATTTCAATATCTCTAATCTGTACTGAAATCGGTTTCCATGGGAAAAATATTCTGCTAAACCATGGGGAAAATTTTTGAGCCCCCCTTAAAATTTTGCATATGGGCGCCCTTGGTTTTGAGTTTGCTCCAAATATAATTTGAACAACTCTGCGATGTAATTCCGTTGGAATTATACTAGAACAATTATTTATTGTTACATTTCCTTACCTTTTTGTTATTTTTTTTTCTTTCGCTTGTGCGTGTGTGTTATCCAGTTTGAACTTTTAACACATTTCTTTAATTCATTCACATTAATTATTGAAGTCCTTTTTTCCAATTTTCCTATTATTCAGGCGCAAAATTGAAGGACGTTACAAAATTATTCCTATTACTTTGTATTGATGATTAGTATTGATTTTTTTAATATTTTAAACGCCCATATATAAGTTAGTTATTCCTGCGTATTACTTAATTTGAAATGTTAAACACCAGTATTATTATTAATTTTTCATTGACAGTACAATAGTATTAGTTTTTAATTAATAAATGCAAGTTAGGAATTCAGTTTTAGCATTACAACAGTTATTAGAGGGGGTTTTTTCTTACACAGAAAAAACATTAAAAATTTCGATGTTTCAGAACATCGATGCTTCAAAATATCGATGCTTTTGGGTCGATGTATCAATACCATGAATTTTTTAATTTTAAAATTCGATGTTTTGAAACATCGATTTTATTTCATCGACATAGCACCATTAAGCACAACTGTTCGTGTTTCCCAAAAAATTAATTTAACTTCCAAACCATGCAATCCGTTAAGTTTCCAACTTCACGCAAAAACCAAAAAATCCACAAGGAGTTCAGTGTATGGAGATTCTTTGTATTTCTACCAGACAGATCGATCTCATATTTCTAGAAAGCAAACTGACAATATGTAGTCGAATCTATTTTTAAACCTTCGCATAACTAGAAAAGAAAAAAAGAAAAAAAAAACCTCATGCAGAATTCTGAAAAGTTGTTTCCGTATTCACTAGAAAAACTACGCAAAACGTGCAAACAATGATTAAGTTACTTAGTAACGTGTTTTTAAAAAATTCCACGTAATGGATATTTGCGTGTTTTTGGAGAGTAGTAACAACGCAATCAAATGCCAAGTCTAAGTTGCCCTCAATTAAAATATCAATTTGTTTTGTCCTCGGTTTTCATGTAGTTCGTTTTATTTGCGACAAAAAATACCCTTTCTCTTTCGTTAAAGATGTTCTGCGAAAACGTACGCATCTATATACGTAAAATAACAAACCTGTGTGCTAAATATTATACAGTAGAACTCCAACTATCCGAACTTCAACTATGCGAATCGCCGATTATCCGAATCACTTTCAGAATTTCAGAAACAAATTGTATATACAGGGTGTTCCGTTTTAACCTGCAAGACCTCTATTTTCGCAACCGTTAGTCCTAGATGCATACTTCCGATTGCAAAAATGTTCAAAATCAGATGCGGAGTTAAGATATTGAAAGTTTGAGGCAAAACTAAAGACGAGTCAAAAAATACAAAATTTCACTTTTTATACGGACCCTAGGTCCCCTAGCTTATATTTAGAGAGATAATCTCCATTGAAAACTATTATTGACACAAAAAACTTGACATTTGTGCTACCAAAACTCAAGGTGATATTCCAGTTCAAGTTTTAAGGGACCATACAGATGAGATTGGAACGCCCTTTCAAAAGAATGACAGGTTGTCAAAGTAAAAAAAACATGGAATTTATATTTTTCATTGCTATTCAAATATTCATGCAAATGTTATGCCGTGATACGCAAACACTGCAAAACCGCAAACAGCTGTAAAAACCACACTCTACACACATAAATTTAAAATGTTCAAAATCAGATGCTGATTGACTGCGATTGTAAAGTGGCGTAAGTCACAAAACGTTGCGTTTAATATCTCGGTGAATATCGGGTGTATTAATTTCAAACTTTTTATGTTGGAATTGTTTTTCAATGGAGATTATTTCCCTAAAATTAAGTTAAGGAACCTGGGGCCTGTATAAAAAGTTAAATTTTGTATTTTTTTACTCATTTTTGTTTTTACTTCAAATTTTCAATTTCTTAACTCTACATCTGATTTTGAAAATACTTTCAACTGGAAGTATGCATCTAGGACTAACGGTTGGGAAAATAGAGGTTTTTGCAAGTTAAAACGGAACACCCTGTATATATCGAAAACACTGCGATTCGCGAAATAATGTTTGTGTCTGCACGCGATATTATATTTCCCTCCACGAACTTAGTGAAACAGCTTACTTTGAACTATAGATGTTCAGTAAGAAATGAAATTCATTTACTGTACCATAGTATACATATAATGTACTCATGTACAGCACTTTTAAGTACGCTTAGCATGAGACGTGGTACTTTTCTATTTTATTAATTAAAAGTTCATTTTCTTTAAAAATAGGGTTTTTTTCCTCACATTTTCAACATACACACATTAATTGATTAACTTAGAACCTTTTTCGGGGAAAAAACCAATTATCCCAATGGACTCCGGTCCCAATGAGCCAGATAATTGAAGTTCTTCTGTATTTACAGAAAAACTTAGTAATTTAACTGCTACAGCGAAAAGTACATAATTTAACAAAATACATACTTCTTACAGTAATAAATTACAATACAACATCTACGAGAGCTTTTTTTTTTTTTTTTTTTTTTTTTTTGTCAAACACCTTTGCTGCATCCAGGTGCGGGAACATTTTGGACCATAGAAGTCCGGAAAAGAAGATTTCCTCTTCGCATTCTCATCATTTAATTATTATTATTATTACTAATCATGTTTATTATCCAATACTGTTTAATACCATTTTTTATAGAATGAATTTTGTACACAATTGTAAGCATTTTTTTTTCTTTTCAGGTTCACAGAAGGTCAAAAACAAATAGTGATGCACCGACGAAAGATATTGTTGCAACGAAAGTGTACCTACCACTCAATATGAGTCATCTTTTCAAAATTGAATTGGCATCACGTTTTTAAAGCTGGATGCAATTTAAATTCAGGTTCTTGTCTTAAACCTATATAGGGGGTCGTGGTAGCCCAATCGGTAGAGTGTCGGATTCGGGGCCGGAGGGTCCTGAGTTCGAACCTCGATGGTCGAAGATCCCACCGTCGTCATTAAAGGGGACTGGGCGACGTTAAATATGCTCGTGGTCTCAATGTCCTCCAAATGAAACGATATCTCTGGGGGTGCTAGCACCAGGTAGCTATTAGCTCCTGGACTAGTTCTAAATTCTCATTAACTGTTCGATCCGGTGATGGTACTGCCATCTATCGGTATATAAAATAATGGAGGCAAAGCACTTAGTATGCAGTCCTCGACATAAATACAGTTGAAGTCAGTTGTGACTCGGAATCGAAATCGAAATCGAAACCTATATAGCGGTAATATTTACCAAGCGAATTGAGCTTCAGTTAAACACCCGAACCGCCGATTTAAGCCTTTTGATTGGATGCAGAAATCTGTTGCCGACGGTTCAAGTGTTCAACTGAAGTTCAACTCGATTGGTAAATACGGCCGTTAGACAGGTGTTTCAAATTCAAACACACTTGGCTCTTGACACCCCATCGACCCCGTAACTTACCAATTTTAATTGTTTTAATCGGGTTCAAATGTAAAAGCAAGCCGTGGCAAGTGGATTACTGAAATTTCAAGTTTCGGTGAAGTACTGTAGGATAAGGAAAAATCATTGAGAAGAGGGAAAAAATTCAGTACCCTACACGAAAAATAATTGCTAGATCCACCCCAAGACTTCCGGAACCACTGATTTTACATATGCGTACTTTGCATGTACTCGGTGGGTATTTGACAGCTTCCGGCTCTAAACCTGGAACCGTCCGATTCCGAGTCCAACGCCTTTTCCATTACGCTCCAATTTAAGCACACACACACACTAATATTTATTACTTTTGATTTTTCAGTAAAACTTTACTATGATTTTTTTTTTCTCTGAATGTTTCCAAAATTTTAATTGATCCATTGAAGAAGAACAATTTTTGAAAAACTTTTAGTAAACCAAATAGTAATAATAATAATAATAACAATAACAATAATCAGCTTGCATTTAAAGCCTTATGTCTTGTTCGCTTTTGGAATATGTATTGACGCTATTCTACAACTGAACTGTTCGAGAATCTGAATGTTTGTCGCCATGTTTAGCTATTGAAACTATTTATTTTGTGATTCATACATAAAAATTATTTTATCTTCCAATGGACATTGAAGTAAAACAAACCATTAAATAAGTTTAAAAATTCCATTAAAATAGAAAAGGTTGTTCCATATGAATAAATTATATCATAAAATGTAAAATAATCCATGAAACAAATAAAACAATCCACTAACATTGAAAGTTCCATTAAAGCGCAAAATACTCCGTCAGCTAAATTAAACATTAACAGCTGTATCATAATGTGTAAAAAAACATGTAATTTCCATTACATTCACAGTGTAAAATGAAGCGGAAAGAACTATAGTTTCCAATGTTTTGTTTTAAACTGGAGCGGGCAGAAGAATACAATTTCCAAAACACCATCGACCATCTGTAAAACCAATGGCTTGAAGAAGAGGCGAGTTTTGATTTTTGTTTACGAATATTTTCGGGGTTTGCCTTCAAAGCTCAAATTTTCGTTTCGTGTTGACCATCAAGGACTCATCTGGATATTTGTTCCGTAATTTGTGCTTTTTATACATTACTCATACAGTCTTTTAAGAGATGCTGGAAAAATATTTATATTACAATGGTTAAATTATTCAGAAAACAATATTGCTTATTGATTTCGTTTTGCAGTGGTTTTCTATTGCGTCTTTGTGACTTTGTGATCTGTAGATAGCGAGTCACGTGGTCCATTGTTTTATGTGGGAGTGGACCTTTGGTCAGGAAACATCGTGTTACAGTGACATTTTATTTTATTGATTCTTATTTATTGATTTTGCAAACGATGAATATTTTCGGATCTTGCTGATCCCTCCCCTGGCCCTGGTAAACATTATATTCCCCC
Organism: Uloborus diversus; assembly: GCF_026930045.1. Lineage (NCBI taxonomy): Eukaryota > Metazoa > Arthropoda > Arachnida > Araneae > Uloboridae > Uloborus > Uloborus diversus. The sequence continues at coordinate 63,829 of NW_026558383.1, forward strand.
CCCCCCCTTTATTTTTCAAAGTTTACAGACGACCAAAGAAGGCATCTTTGTATACTATTCATCAATGAGTTAATTCATTAGAACCATTTTTCAATAAATATATTACAATTTTTTGACTGTGTGTTTCATTTAGTATTGCAGTTATGTTTTACGTATCATGGTATGAATTTTAAAGTGTTCCGATTTATTACTGTTCTTTTCGTACGATACTTACTGTGACAACTAATGACAATTCCTCCACTTATCCTCCGAATGGTAACAAGACCTTCTCGGTTTTTGTGAGAGATGTGGAGTGACTTTCCAACGCCATCCAACTAAGAAACCCGTGACCACGGCCGACTTGATTGAAATTTTGACAAAATACAGTAACACCATCAAAATCAACATTTTGTGTACATAATTAAGGTTGATTGCAATTTAAAGAAAAACATATAAATGATTTTTTTTAAGTACAATTTTGAAGAGAAAATGATGTTACTTTCAAAAACATAAATAATAAGGAAAATTAATAACAAAATGATTAAAAGTTATTTAACATTTTAGAAACAACATATTTTTTCAAAAACAGTCTTGATTAAAGATAAGAAGGATCAAAGTGAATGATTAAATGATACTTAGTATGAATAAAAATCTGGGGAGATACCGTAAAAGCACTTATTTTCGCTAGCCGTAATTTTCGCGAAATGTAAGATATCGGTGATTTCGCAAGCTGAAAATTTCGTGAATTTCATGTGATCAAGAAAATTTGACATGAAAAAATATTTCAAGAGGCTTGATATTTTTGTGATTATAATATAGGCTAGCGTAAACTAAAGTTTCATGAAAATAAATGCTTTTATAAGTCAAAAATTTATTCAAGGCGAAAACTTTCAGAAACATGGAGTAATCAACTGTTGCTCATAAAAATTTGATAACAGACAAAAAGACGTTATTAAAGAATAATAAAACATGTTACAAAACTGCAATCCTAGATCGCAAACACTTTAATTTTTGGAAACAAATTCAATTTTTATAAGTTTTCTTTCTTGTTTTTTCCAAGTTTACTTTACTTAACTGCAATCAAAAATAACATTCATAATAGTAGATTCCTCGATGCAAATAAATAGTAATTTGGAACGAACTTGTTTTCCATTCGCATATGCTTCATCAAGACATCTTCATTCTTTCTACATCATTAGGCACGATATTTCATTTTCAGCAGAATCATTACTACTTCAAAGGATTATCTTGAATACTTGACGAGACACTCACCCGAACAAGTTCTTTTTTCAGCCTCGTGTGCTATTAACTCTTAATTTCACTTGAACTGGGTGTATTTGTGTAAACAACCATTATTAAAAGAACTCTTATTTACGATGGCAGAGTAACAACCTTAGATTCTAGTTCGAGATAATTTCATGAGAAGAGAAGATTTTAAATGACAGACAAGATATTAAAATGCTAAGGACGATGTCTTTATCCATTGCATTTAGTTTCCTTGAGATGTTATGCTTGCTACTAGGGCTTTATTAACCTCTGAAGTTCGGGGAGGAAGCTCAGTCTCATTTCAGGGCTCTATAGTTTTTTGTTAGCGGTTTTTTTAGTTAAAAAATTCTACGCACACATTGAAACAAAACTCAAAAATTCTACAGCTTTTATTTACAAAAGCGGCCCAGCAGAATTCAAACTGAAGTTTATCCTCCTCCGCCCGACACATAGAAATTGCATATGTTTGCACTAGTGAAGGGGAAGGGCGATGGAAGCGATCGCTTCTTCCTTGAAGTACTCTCCACTGGCAATTTTTCGACATCGAAGCTCAAAAAAATGCAATCTTAGACGATCTTTCATAGTGTTAAAGTTGGCAGGGGAAGGGAGATTAGGGTCTTTCCCTCGGAAATTCTATATTAAATTATAGCATATCGATGAAATTATGTAGGGTTTATATTTAATTGACTGGAAATGTTTTAAAGATATTTCACGTTCACATTCAAAGCATATAAGTGCATAATATTTACGTTCCTGAAAGTATATAAATTGACCTTAAGGGATCCTAAAAAACGTTTAAAAATAAAATCGTGAACACTTTGCTATGAAAGTTATATGAGGGGGGGGGTGCAACTTTCAGTTTCCGGGTAACCCTCCAAAATTTGTTTAGTTTACAACATTATCTCTATTTTTATATAAAATAACCAGCTTCAGCTATCTCAACAGCTTCAGATTAAAATTTTGATTGTCTTCGTATAATTGATTACACACAGGGACGGCTCTAATAGTTCTGCCGCCCAAGGCGATATTGACCAGTTCCGCCCCACCCCTCCCCATTGAATAATAATAATAATAAATAATAATAATAATTTAATAAAATCAAAATAATAGTAAAGTACTTTAAACTAAAGTGAATTTCCAGTTAAATTCTAAATTGAGTTTTGTGTATGCAAGCACTGGTACATTTTTTAAATTATCTTTTTTTAACATTAAAACGTGCATCTTGTGGCACTGAAACGGATATTTATATTTTGAAAAGATTTTCGAATCACGCAATTTGCCGCCTCTAAAATGGAATAGAATTTCTTGTTAAATTCCAAACTACGTTTTGCATGTCTACCCACTCAAAATTATTATTATTATTACTATTATTATTATTTTTATTATTTTGCATTAAAGCAGTGAATCTTATGGCGCTGAAACAGATATTCATGCTTTAAAAAAAAATGTTTCAATTTCGAAATTTGCCGCCCCTAAAATCTTCCGCTCTAGACGGCCGCCTACCCCCCAAGAGCCGGGCCTGACTACACATGGTGGTCCGATGGGTTGGCGGGGACGTTATCTCACATAAGTGTTCAAAGGGAGCGCAGACCCTGAAGATTGAAATCCTCGAATTTAAGAGATGGACACCGAAGAAATGTTTGCGGACAAAAGCAAAAAATTGTTTACTTCAATGTGGGTTTTAACGTGTTTATGCCAAATAGCTGGGGAACAAAATGCATTATCTTCGGAAGAAGCACATAAACACGAACTAACCTTTTCGATAAAACTTTAGAACACACATTTATTATTATTTTTTTCCTTTGCTACCAGTTTTCTTTCTTTTTTTTTTTTTTTTAACTTTTTTTAAGCCTGGTCTTAAACATTATTCTAGGAAAAAGGAAGTTATCGCTATTCAAGTATCTCGTCCTCTTTAAAGGCATAGTAAAGTACGAGAGAGCAAGCAAACGAGAAAAAGTCAAAATCAAAAACTAAATTAAAATGAAATAAAAACGGAATTGTAGTAAAATTATAATGAGTTTCTTTTCTTAAAAAATAAGCATTTCGTTTCAATTTAGTAGAAACTTCCCCGAACTTTGCAACAGCCTCTAACGTTTAATAAAAGAAATGCGGCTCACAGCTATCCACAAGTATTTTTTCTTAAAACCTTCACATTTAACTTCATTATCTTTTCTGGGAGTTTTATATTTGTTTTACTATATATGTATTATAGTGTAGCTCAAGGTTGTTGGCGCTTGTTCTTGGAAAATTGTCATTTAAATAAGCACGGATTGTAATAATCAAGCGTAAGCATTTTTTTTTTTTTTATTGGTTGGGGGGGGGAAGTGAAGTTGTTTGTCTACAGTAGGAAATAAATTTCAAAAGAAAATTCTCGCCAAAATTCTAGATAAAGAGCTCACTGTAGAACTCTTGATTTGCTTATCACGTTTCCTGCCCTCCCCATTTCCAACGAATTCCCCCGTTTTGAGTCTTACACTGAGCGCCAAAAATGCTGTGGCGTACTATAACCCTGTTATTTGAAATTATTTACGTTTTAATCCTCTATTATGACAGCCAATTGCCACCAAAGGAGCTGGATTTCTAAGAAAAATAGAACACATTTGATAGCGAGATTTTCTTTTCTGTTTTTCTTTCAATTTGTGAATGGATTTAAATAAGTCATAAAATGTTTCTCAAAGAGATAAAATCATTGGCAATGCAAAATTTTAAATTTGGAGCACTGTAAAAAGAAACCAAAACTGCAATACTACGAAAAGCCCCATAGGAAACTGAATTTCCATAAAATTTTCTAGTAACAATAACAGCTTCTTCTTAAGTACCACTGTTGAGTGCTGCAAAGAGTAGTGCTGCATCTGGGGGAGGGGGGGTAACCAAAAGCCGGATTCAGGGGAGGGCCAAAGGGTCAGCTGACATCACTAAGACAAGAATTTTATTATTATTATTATTATTCAAACTTCAAATATTTAGATCTGTAAGACTAGTATATGGAGAAAATGTTAACCTTTTTTGATTCGTTCTGTAGGATTTTTCTTCCCAGGACGTCATAATCCTAAGGATATGACTGAGTTCGTTTACTGGGCTACGGCTATTATGAGTTTTTTTTTTTTTTTTTTCAAAACAATAATCTTCTCTAATGAGCTTAAAGTTTTTTCAGAGCACTCTTTCACTTCAAACGTTGTGTGTGCTATAAAATGTATATGTAAATGTATCCAACTATTTTACATAGTAACGTGACCAGCTTTTTTGCCTAAAGAATTATGATTTTTAGTGAAAATTTGAAGGAATATGATCCATGGAACAGGTTACACCATTGAAAAATTTAAGTAGAAGGGGCGAAAGGGGGTAGGTATTTTGATCTAATTTAGAGGTGGTAGGGGGTCGTAGCATACAAGGGGGTATGCCATCACTTTTGGCACCCCTATTTAAATAATTTTTTTATTCTGTATAATAAGCTGATCATTGAAATTTGATCCCCCTGTCAAAAACATTCTGGATCCGCCACTAGGGCAACCCCCTGGGTCGCAACTTCTAGGGGGCGACAAATTCACCCTCTATCTGAGTTTTTTCCGTTCCGATGTTAAATGTGGGGAAAAAAATGGGCAAGATGGGCAGTTTCAAGATTTGCGCCGTCTCGGAAAAGTCTAAGATCCGGCAACTAGTTTCCTAGAGATTTTCCAGTAGATACTACATTTTTTGTTTAATGTATGACCATGACCGGTAAACGTGCTTTCGTATGCGTCATCGACGCGATTGTCATAACTGACAATAAGGGGCATTTCATTTAAAATTGCACACACGATCGTCCGATTCCATTCTAAGAGCGCATCTCTCCGACATTTAACGAATGTGTAAAAATAATTGCGCTTCCAGATGTTCCAGACGGGTCTGAACGACACTGAGATACGCGACAATCGTTCAAAACAGTTGACAGGTTGCTGGCTCATCAGTATGCAGACCCATTTGCATCGACGACAATGCGGGGATGTCTCTTAGCGGTGTTTTCTCTCGCTAATTGGTGTTTTGGTGCTTATAGTTAAAACTCCACCTGGGTTAATAACCAGGAGGAACTGATATCCCCTCTCTTCTTCTTCGTGTGATTTTTCGTTTTGTTGTCTTCCTAGAATTTCAGCGGTTACGGTATAAATTATTCTTATTTGTCTTGGGGAATAATTTTATAGTCAAAAGAACTCATTAAATAGTAGGTGATTTCTTAAGCGTGCAAGCGCCGTAGTGCAGAGTGAATTTCTTCATCTGCCAGCGACTGGATTGTAAATGACTTGACTACCTTTCCAACGATTGTAGCGTTAAACAAATGCAACGTTATAAAAGGCACAAACTAGAAATTAACATTCGAAATTTTATTAACTTGTTTTGGAGCTATACGAACTTCTTCTTCAGAGAGCAAGAAATGGAGTAAAATATATTTAGCTAAAAAAAAATTAATAATAAAACTAAAAATAAAATTATAGAAAATTAATGGAATAAATTACTTATATTTATTTTGGGAAATAGTTGGTTAAAAGAACAAATTAAATAAGCAATTTTAAAAGTGTAAACGCTGCAGAGCAGAATGAATTTCTTCATACCTTGATTCTCCAAGTCGGCTGGTGGCGGGTTAGTAAGGCGCTGGCCTTCTACACCTTGGACCCGGGTTCTGACCTGAGGTGGCCAGTCGGTGGATTTTCGAGGTGCAGAAAATCATCAAAGACCATGCCGTATGTTATGCGGCATGTAAAAGATATCTCTGGTATTCGTTAGGCTTTGAATTCCTTCGAAAAATTAAATTTCTAGTGCAGTTTCGTATAGAAGAGAGCCTAGGTGCCTCCATGTGGTGGAAACTGGGCTTCAAAAACTACTTATTTCATGCATCAGCGCCTTAGTGGTGTCACATGAAAAACTGATGATTTGTCTGGGAGAACGGTAGAAAGGCTAAACGGCTTTTTCCTCAGCCCCATTGGAAACAAAATAAAGAACAAACAAACCATGAGACTCTATGGTAAATGATCATCTTTTCGCCGACTGTGCAGTTGAACAAATTTAACTTTATTAAGTAGTAGGCGCCGCTTAATGTAATCACTTTGGGACAAATCAGACCCGTGTCCAGATTTTCATAAAGGGAGGCGTTTTAATCTTACCAGTAGGGGGGGGGGGAGAATTCAACCCCTTTACAGCTTTTAGTTTTACGACAAATTGCCGATCCCAGTATGGCGTTTATTCACATGTAAGGACTGCTGTATTCTTGAAGGATACCTCTATAGCTGTACAAGTTACCAAAGTATTCCTTCGTTTTACAGATTCGCTTTAATCAAACTTTGCTTGCTTCTTTTTAATTAAATCTGCTTACTATGTAGTATATTGCAATGAGTATTAAAAACTCTTCACAAATTCTTTTATAATGTAGAATGTATATCAGGTTGTTATGCTCTGAAATAATGCTTAATAAACTAAACAAGAAAGAGATCTTTGCAGATGCAAATTACCAAGCACAATCACTAATGCATCTTCATAGATGTAACATATGCCAAATTCACCATAAGCTCCTTACTATAAGCAATATTCTTTCTTTGCACTGGTAGATCATTCAGCGGTTCGTCCGCCATACTTTTTCCGAAATATTACATCAGTTTGTAAGGCTTTAGCAGTTGTAAATCGCAAAAAACTTCAGAGAGAAAATTAAAATAAAATAAAAACGCTGAACGCAAACTTTCTCATCAAAGTAAATTTAAGTCAAATATACATTTTCTTCATTTTGCTTATTTTTTCCCCAAGGGAGGGGTTTAACCCCTAAAACCCTCCCCTTGGACACGGCGCTGGGACAAATACAGTTTGATAACAATAACCGAAAAGAAATCAGTACACACAAAATAATGATTTTTTCAATTAAGAAGCATTTATTTTTACGACAGCAAATTAAAATTATAATGACTCAACTAAACGCAGTTTTAAATTATAAATCACTAAATTAGCAGAATGGAATGGTTCTTTTTTCCCATTGATTAAACCATCTGTCCATTGCTACAAAAAATTTTTGCCCATTTTAAAAGCAAGATCTTCTGATTTTTGCAGCATTAACAAACTGCTTACTCGCGTATCCGTTTCCCTGGCATTCGTAAACCACAGTTTCAAAGCAGATTCAACTTCACCACCTTTTTCAACATGGTTTCGCTTGTTGTAAATTTTCATTTAGCTTCACTTCGGTTTCAATCTCATGACGGTTTTTTAGTAACTTACAAAGTAATGGCTGTTAAATGTTTAGATTGTTTTGCAGCATTTCTTTGACTCATCGCGGTTAATTTGTCAAAGCGTTTTAAAATGTCAATTTTTTCCTTGACAGTTAAATCATTGCGATTTTTTTTTTTCAATGGTTAAAATGTTTGACCGTTTACAGTGAAGTTTTTAGTGCAACTGAGCAGGGAGAAAAATTCTTATACTTTGCTGATAAGAAGGGAAGTCGTTTTCCCGGACCTATTTGTCAGGGTTTGCCTTTATATTTCTTTTGATTGAAGAACAAAAAATGGGAAAAGTTGAAAGTTTATGAAAAAGCGATAACAATAAACGAAGACACTGATTACAATATCCGACTTTTTGTAACACAATAAATATAATACTGTTCCTGGACTCAGTGATTCTGATAACATTAAGCGAATGATAGCATTAACCGTGATCACATTAAGCGGAGTCTACTGTACAAAGTTTCATTGAAAATTTTAACCACGTGGTTCATAGCTATTTTTCATTATTCTTACGAGCAAAAAAAAACATTAGTACATTTAGTTTTTTTTTTTTTTTCAATCCATTTTTGCTTTATAACACATTTTTTGCCCTGAGAGAATTTTTTGCCCCTTTTAATTAGCTTCTTCACGCTCAGAATTGCATTTCTCACTTTAGGGGATTCTACAATCATTTGGCAAATTTCGCCATTTACGACGGTTCTTTAATCGATAGGTGAGAAACTCACTTTACAAAAACGTTTACTAAATTTGACTGAAACGGAATCGTTACGCAAATTGCAAATCGTCTTCGCAGACTTCAACTGCAATATGCTGGAGGCAGGGGTGGGCGTCCCGAGCGCAATTTCGGGGAGGGAGTAAATTTTTAGTTTGCCGAATGAAACTTCGAATTTCACAGAGTGATAAAATACGAGCGCACACTCAAAGATACCTGCATCTAATGAGAAGAGAAATTGAAGCATCATTATAAAAAAAAAAAAAATATGCATATTTTGTAATTAAAAGCAATTTTTTAAATTATTTTTTTATTACTTCCTCTTAAGTTGGCGAATCATCCGGCAAAATTTGCCGAATACAGAAACTTTTTGAAACGATCACAGGTATTTCTGAACAGGAATTATTCAGAAATACCTGTCACCTTCCGTTTAATTCAGTTCCAATACAACGTAAGTTATTACATCTTTCGAAGTCGTACCTTTTGAAATGAAATCTCGCAAGAAAATAATGTCAAAGACAGAAAAGAGCATCGCGAACACAATGTGGTCCAATTAATTTCCGTTGTCAGCCGCGAATTCCCAGCGTTTAAGAAACCGCGCAAACCCAGAGCGCCGAGGTAATTTGACGTCCTCAGAAAACGATTGATGATATCATTTTATCGCCAGGTAGGAGGTACCGTCGGCACGAACAAATGAGAAAAGATCCTAACCGCGACCACGCCTACCTGCGACATCGTGTCGCCACCGGCGGTCTCGTCTGTGCTTACCTTTTTTATTTATATTTTTTTATTCAATCTCTGTTCTTCTTCCTTTTCTAAACTTGCGGTATTTTCTATTTTTTGCTTGTTTTACTGTCAACGAATTCGACAATGAGAGCCAATCTCTCTCTCTCTCTCTCTCTCTCTCTCTCTCTCTCTCTCTCTCTCTCTCTCTCTCTATATATATATATATATATATATATATATATATATATATATATATATATATATATATATATATATATATATATATATATATATATATATATATATATATATATATATATATATATATATATATATATATATATACAGTTGGCTCTGTTTGACGACGCTCTATTTAACGACTTTCTCTACTTAACGTTAACCATTTTTTCACCATGGATATAGTCATGGTGAAAAACAGTAAATTTCATGTAATTTCCCCATGATATGATTAAATATAAATCCCATTGTTAGGAAAATTCGTTGCCTAACAACAGCAATATTAAAAGTAATCACAATGAAAATTTTGAATCAAGGTTTCTCTGGAGCAAAGCAAGCATGACATTTATTGCTTTCTTAGGAGTATATCCTCATCCTCTATATACATAAATGGCTATTTCTGTGGGGGTGTCCGGGGTAAACTTCAAAACTACTGGCCGGATTTTGACCATTTTTTCACCATAGATAGCTACATTATCAGGGGACCAACTTAGGCTACAATTTATTTCTTAAAAACTTAGTTTTAAAAAGTTATGGTTGAAAACAGTAAATTTCATGTAATTTCCCCATTAAATGATTCTATTCGCAACTCCAATGAACTATAGGGGGCGCAGAAGCCACTGTCTAATGGCGGATGAAAAAGATAAAACAAACAAATGCCGTAACTTATAACTTGCTTTGACGCTTAGTGAATGACAGTAATTTTTCATCGTGTTTGTGAGAAGCTTTCTTTTCTATTCTTCTGAAATCACATTACACCATAAACTGTTTGAAGCCTGTAATTTACCCCAAAGAAAACACGTGGAATGGAATGTTTTAACTTTTTCTTTAGTATTGGTAACCACCACAAGGTAGCGTATTCGAGCTCTGGAGTTGCGAATGTTGCGAACATAAAACCCATTGTTTCAAAAATTCGTTGCCTAACAGCAGCAATATTAACAGTAATCATAATGAAAATTTTGAATCGAGGCTTCTCCGGAGCAAACATGAGTTTAAAATCATTTAAACATTTGGAAACTACTTTTTGCACCCTTAAAGAAACATAGTAGAGAGCTTTTTTTTTTCTTCTTTTGTGTGGTGTGTGTACTATTTAATTAAATAAAGCGCACGGTTTTTTTTAGTGATCTTTGTTTTTGTTAGTTCATATTTTGGAAATTCTTCAAATTTTTATATGCTTAAATTTGTGCTTTCGTTTCTAAATGAATATTCGTTCGTTCTTTATACTTATGGCTATTTTACTTTTTATGGGTAAGGAAGAAGCTCGATTTTTAATCACGTCAAAGCGATGTGTTTTAAGTTCTTTCAGTTAAAACAGAAAACGAAAGAAAGTAACGACTGTTTCTTACAATTATTACTGACCCTGGTAACGTCGGGTGTTTATTTATTTATATTTATTTATATTATATACATATGTAGTAGAAGTTCCCAACAAGGGACACTGAGGGAGCGGAACATTTTGATTTTTTTTTCCCGCCAACTTCTTTTTTTTTTGTTTGGTTGCTTATTATCCTCACTTGACCAAAGTTGAAGTTGCTCTGATTTTTCCGATTGCCATGACGACTGTTGATTTTAATATTTATTCAACGAGTGAAATTTTTGTCGTCATAGTTACGAATCGTCTGCTGTTTGATTTTATTCATCTTTTTTTTTTTTTTTTTTTTTTTTCAGGGCTTAACTGAAGAACACTCTACATTAAAAAACGGGGTTTTTGTCGAAAACTACGTTTTTTCAGGAAAAAACAGCTATGTAGATGAACTAAAACTGCTTCATCTAAATACAAAATTGCCTAATCAGCATTTTTTTTCTATTGAAGAAAAACACCAGTCATAATATGAAGGGTGCAAACTTCTTGTCCATTTCCATTCCATTCTATTTATAGAAGCAAGAACTCAACTAGTTGGATCTTATCGTGAAACATAATTTGAATTCAAAATGTTAAAATTCAAATGAGATAGTTTTTCTTTCTTCCTTTTTTTTTCTTGTTGTTGAAACTTTTAAATACATAAGCACATTTTTTAAATTATGTTTATACATGCAAGTTATGCTTTATTCGCAATTCAAATAAATTACAGGAGGCGCTACAGTCTGTGGTTAATGGCATGGCTTTGACTGCTGAAAGAGATAAGAATAACCCAGTCTGACCCGCTTACGTGGGATATGACTTGTAAAATGAGACATCTACCTTGTCTGTACAAAATTGAAATGTTCTATGCCTATGGCTAATTTCTTAATTAAACGCAAGATGGCGTATTCAAGCTCTAAAACTGGAAATACCTTCCTTTTTTAAAAAAAAATAAAATAGCTAACAAAAATTATGTTCTTGGAAATTTAAAAGGGCTTTATTTTTTATTTTACGTTAATTTTTAATCAATGTTAGAGGCTTATTTTGCAATTTTTAGAATGCTTTTTGAAGAATAAGTACATCAGAACTGAATCTTTTCGAACATTGACTTCGCTCCGTAACTAAACCAAAAGGCTGAAATGTATCGTTCGAAACAAATTAAACCTCGAAATAATTCTGTGGTCCTTTTTATACATTGAATCCAATTCGTTTATCGCACACTAGCTTTTCAACAGTTAAAAAATAAACCGGAAATGAAACAAGCTTTTGAAGAACGGAATTTTTTCCATTCTAAAAATGAAAAAGAACGAAAATATTGTTCTGCTTCGCTTCTTTCTAAACAAAGCTTCATTCAACACCATTTTTTTTTCTCTTAAGAGTTTCAAGCTTGCATTGATTCTTTTAACCTTTTATTTAAATTGACTGAGATTTTGAATTGTATTGCATTTGAATAAAAATAAATAACAACCACTATGACTTCTTTTTTATTCAAGGAAAGAATAGAGAAAATTACAGCTTCATAATTATGCAAAAATAAAAAATAGATAATAACATTATGGGCATTATTCATTCGGGATATCAAACACGTTGTTTTATTTCTGTTTTTCTACTGCTAAAACAGTTCTGAAAATAGCTAAGAAGGCAAGGTGTTCATTTTACGTTTTCTAATTACTTATCATGCATTTCTTAGCAGGTATAAATATGTTACTGAAATAGATATTAGTTCCCATTCGCGGGAAAAAACTTCTGCATCATTTGATGATTTTCTGTGACCTACTGGCCAATAAATACAAAATGAATGTGTTTCACTGCTATGCAACCAAAGCGAATTTGTATCATCGCCTGTAAATAGTCATTTGCGAAAAAGCTCTTCTGTGCAACTAATGTTATCTTTCGTTACCAACGGAGAATAGTTTTTGAACAAAGTAAACCTTCATTTTACGCGGATTTGATAATACACGGTTTAAGATTTGACACATTTATTTTATTTTATGCGGATCAGCTTTGATTTTACGCAGATGCGGCACAGGCGCGGATCCAAAGAGGGAGGGGGGGGGTTGCCCCACCCCTTGGAGGAATAAGGGGCGCTGAAGGCGCCCCACCCCTACTACTACTTTTAGCTACATAGACCCTAAACACTCAGAAAAATTTTCTGAAAAAATTTGTTGATGTGAAACATTATTCACAAAAGCAACAACCATAGGTGAAAAAATTGTAGTACCCCCTCTCCCCCCCCCATCACTTTGAAAGAAAAACGCACTGGCTTTAACCTAATCTCTGAGCAAGCAGGAAAATATTTCATTTCCCGCACACTCAGTCACATCATTGATTGTAAAATTCCGTTTTCCGCTTAATTTAACTCAGTTTTTCGTTAGTGCAATTAAAAGTTGGTTTTGCTTTGCGGTTTGTTTTCAATAAATTCCTCACAGTTAGGTTTCATGTATAGAAATTAATATAGTAATTTGTAGCAGTAATGTGTGGACACAAATGTAGATTTGTAAACGAACAATACGAAAAAAGAAAGAAAGAAAGATAGTTGGCAAATTTATTTGTCTCTTTCACCAGTTCTCAACCTATGTTGAGTGGGACGCATCCGTGCTCCTCTAGGGGGGGGGGGGGGGCAGGGGTGGCAAATAGGGGGGTCAAGAGGGGGCGGTCGCACCCCCATATTTTTTTCAATAGAATGATAGAAAACGGGTGAATTCAATTTATGTTAGTCGGAAATCAATGTTCATTTTAAAAAATCTCGCTGGTTCTCAGTAACTTTTTGATGAAACCCGACACATTCCCAGACTAGAAAAAGTGTTTTTCGTTATTTGGATGATGACTTAGCTATTCCTGAAGTATTTTCGGCCTTTTCAGAACATAGAAAGCTGATAGAGAACCATGGTTTAGTTGTAACTAAAGAAGACATTTCCTCATGTAGGCTAAATATTTCATACTTGCGTGCCCAGTGTAACGATCTATGTCCAATATGAGAGGCTCGTGCAAAATTGTGTGGCAGCAAGGTTTTGGCAAGAAAATTCCTTGACAGTTTGCATTCACTTTTACGCTCATTTTTAAGTTTATATTTATTTAATGAGTCTTCATCGCTTTCCTCTGCTAGAAACACGTTTCAGCTGCTCAATGCATTATATCCTTTTACAGAAACTTTTTAAAAATGCATGTGGTTATTGAATTAAAAAAAACATATTAACAAATACCTTTTATGGGACTCTATATTATGCAATCTCGGAGTGACACAAGATGTCTTGGAGCGTCTTCAAGAGTTAGGTAAAACCATAAAAAACATTTTCCGCCTAACTCCAAAGCGGTGATTTGACGACTGGAAGAATTATTGCAAAACAATTCTTTCAATGGTGAAAAAGCTCATGCTCTTTAGCATGTATGGCTTCGTTTGAATTTTTATTCAATTTCTATTGAGGAAAGTTTTTGAAAAATGTTTTACTCTACCAAAACATCTTCAATCCGCTACCCTCAGTTTTCGGACTATTCAAGCCACAGTTCAAACTGCAAATGATCTGCGCACCATGCTACCCTAGTTCAATCTACAATGGAAGCTGAAAATAGATTTTAAATTTCATTCAAACGTGAGCCTTTTCAAAAAAAAAGGTCTTCCTCCGATCCAATTTTAAAAAGGCGCAAAAAAAAAAAAAAAAAAAAAAAAAAAAAGGACAAAAATCCACATGATGATGTGAAGTTAAACAATGATTTTTTAATATTTTGTATGAAGTAATAGATTCAGTTTCGAATGAAATTAACACAAGATTTGATAATAATTATTTTTCTGTATGGCTGGCTCTATATGAGTAAAATTGTTAGCATGGGGCAAGAAAAATTACAAGTAAAATACCGACGAGACCGGTTACCACATCCAGTGATTGCATTTTCGTCATTGTTATGGACTCATCAGTTTGAAATAGTAAATAACAGAGCTGGAGGCAGATGACATTCATTGAAGCCTGAGATTGCCGACGACACTACATTATTCAATGATGAAAAATTAAGCCCCTCACAATTTTTGAAGTTGCCTGGGTGATTTTGAAGAGCCCAATATAAAAAGTGTTTTCATACATAACTTTGTTGCTTCAATTATTTTTTAACTATTCCAATAAGCTAAGCTGGTAGAGAAAGACTTTTTTTTTTTGTGTCTCAGGAGGTTAGAGAATTATTTTCGAAGTGCAATGAGCAAAAAATTGAAACGAAGTCATACATGCTAAAGGGCCTGGGCTTTTTCACCATCTTTTCTATTTAGCTGTATGATATATGTATAACTGGCAAAACAGCACGACATTGAGCCATGATAGATTAGTAACACGATTCCCTGCTCTTCTGAATTCCAAAAATCAGACATTAAAACTTTTCCAAAAGGTATAAAAACTTTAGGTATCGAGATGTTTTGTATGATAACTTATTAGAAAATGAATCAACATTTTAATTGCTTCTAAACACTAATTTTTATTCATATTAAACCGATTTTATGACCACTTCCTGTTAGCTAATGTTTATTTGGGACCGCACTGTGGTAATACACATTTAAGAAACTCGACCCCCCCCCAAATGAAATGCTGAAATGCCGCCCCTGGGGGGGGGGGGGGCAATATTCACAACTTATGAGTTTTCCCTCTAAATTTAGTGGGAAAGTTTTGGAACTGGGTACAAAAGAAAGAGAGTCCTTTTTTAAAATGCATTTGGTTCATTCACCAGTTCTCAATCTGTGGGGAGTAGAGCGCGTTCCCCTAGGGGGCGCAATATCCGCAACTTATGAGTGGTCCTTCAAAATGAAATTTGGGGGGGGGGGGAGAGTTTTAAAAATCAGGTACAAAAAAAAAAGATAATTGGAAAATTAATTTGTCTCATTCACCGGTTCTCAACCTGTGGGAATTGGGCCGCTTCTGGTGCGAAGTGGCCCACAAAGTTTCAGATTTTAGGTTGCGCAAAATCTGCAACTTATGAATTTTCTCTCCAAATTTAGGGGGAAAGTTTTGGAATGGGGTACAAAAGAAAGAAAGACATTTGGAAAAAAATTATTTGGTTCATTTACCGATTCTTTGCATCTGTGGGGCTCAATATCTGCAACTTATGAGATTCCCTCTAAATTAAGGGGTAACAAAAGAAAGACACTGGGTTTTGGAACCGGGTATAAAATAAAGACACTTTAAAAATATGTTTATTTCATTCACCAGTGAGGTTTTCGGGCGCGTCTGCATCTCCCTACCCTAGGGGCGCAATATCATGAGAATTGCCCGTTCTCAAAAGTGGATACAGAAACTTTTCAAGTAAGGGGCGATTGATTTTAATCATTTAACCTTTACTACGTACCTTGGTCACACATGTTGATCTACAAATGTTTTCGGTCTGCAATTCTGAAACATTTCCGCAGGAGAACTCTGACCCTCATCCCCTTTCCCTTAATTTTATCGAAAATAGACTAAAATTGCGTTTTCAGCATTCAGTTTCAAAAAACTGCGAGGATTTTAACACTTGTCCTTCTAACATTATCGAAGATCGTCAAAATTACATTTTTGGGACTCCAATTTCAAAAAATTTCCAGGAGTTTCAGAATTCCATCTCTTCTCCTATCGTTAAAACTGACTTGCGATTGTGTTTTTATTTATGACTTTAAATTTTTTAATGTACGGGGGACACAGGGAGGAGGGTTTTGAAAGTATCCACCTTACTATTTTCTGGTTGTGCCACTGCGTCGAAATTCAAATGAATGCTAAAGGCTGGTTGCTGGATGATTTATTTATTTTTTTATTTTTATTTTCTGTGCCACTATTGTCTCTGGTGAGTTTCAGCAATGAACAACCAATAAACGAGGGGACATTTTTACTGGGTGCTTTTATATAGCAAATGTTATTTATTGCATATATTTTACTGGATAAATTATTGGTGTTGGCTTTAAACTGTAATGAGCACTGGAATCCGGGACTGCCTTTTTCTCATGCAGGAATAGAAGAGGAGGGGGGATATAGGAAAGAAAATAAGACTTTTTTTTCTAAAACTCTGCGTTATTTCCTCCCATACGAGAAAGATGTTACAAATATGGGAAAAACATTTAAATTAAAATAATTTGAAAAGTAACGAAATAGTTGTTAACTATTCATGAACTAATTAGCTCGAAATATAATTACCAAAACTTTTTATAACCCAGTATTCTTTAAAAAAAAATTCTTGTCTCTTTCCTAGCAAGCAAATTACATACACTTTTCAGTTCATTTCCATCCATAGGCGTCGGAAGCGGGGGAGCTGGGGGAGCTTGAGCTCCCTCTATAATATTTCAGACCGGCTCAGCTCCCCCGGGAAAATCCTAACCGTATAGCTTTTTGCAGTACATTGTCTATCTCAAACCTGATTTAAAAAATGAAATCTACCTTTTTTAGGAATTTCCACATAATAACCAACAAAGAAAGGGGAGAGATGGAGTGGTCAGTACGATCTATAATATTTCAGACCGGCTCAGCTCCCCCGGGAAAATCTTAACCATATAGTTTTTTGCAGTACATTGTCTATCTCAAACCTGATTTAAAAAATGAAATCTACCTTTTTTAGGAATTTCCACATAATAACGAACAAAGAAAGGGGAGAGATGGAGTGGTCAGTACGGTCAGTACATTTGTGTTTCCCTCTTTTCAAACCTCTCGATTCTCGAAAGAAAAAGAAAAGTATTAAAGACAAGTTATCTACATAGGGGTGTTTTCCGCCCTCTCCACTTTGAGCTCGTCTTTCGCAAGTGTATTATTACACATTACACTGTAGCTCAGTTTAATGTTCTTAGTTTTGCATCCCATTTGTATCTCACACTTCCACTAAAAGGGGATAATCGTGAGCCAGTTTTGTATTTAAATATGAAGGTGCTCCAGACACGTTGTAATACTGAGTGGTCATATAATATTTTTGTTTATTGCAATTATCAAAAAAAAAAAAAAAGAAAGAAAGAAAGAAAAAAAAATAAAGAAAGAAAAAAAAAAAACAATGCAGAGGAAGAAAAGAAAAAAAATCCAATTTACAAACAAATTTATTTAGCATTTTTATCCATCGTTTCTTTCTCTTTTTTATTTTTTTCATTTCTTCATAAAAAGTTCAGCCACGATCAAAGAAAATTCTTTAGCGAGTTCTCAAAAGTTTAGCAATGTAGTTATAGAACAAAAAATAGTTCTAAACTAACGTACGAGGGATTATGATCGTATGTTTCGGGTGTTAAATTCCACGTTTCGATCAAAAAATACGATCAGATTGCGAAAATATCATTATTCGATGGTCTATCGAAACCAAAAGTGATCTTCTGTCAGGGGACATAGACTAAAAGCCTGATATACATATTCTTCGAACAAATTTTTAAAATTCTATAAAAGTTAGATTTATTATTTTTGATTGAAAATATTGTCAGAAGAAACAACCTAAATCAGTAACATACCCAGAAATTACTTTTGCGGATACATATCATTGCTGTGATAATAAAAAAATAAAAATAAAAAAAATATTTTTTCCAGAACTATCCCACGTTAGAAACTAAAAAAAAAAAAAAAAAAACTTTTTATCCATTATTTTGTTATATTTAAAACGTGAGGGATTGATTTTTTCATGAAGTTAAAAATTTTCAAAGATAAATATAGTTTAAAGAATTCTAATGTACTACAACACAGAAACAAAAATTCTCACTGATCAAAATCGGTAGTGAAATCTCCATTAGAATATTTATAAAAAAAAAAAAAAAAAACTTTAATGATTGTAAACACTGTTACGATGTTAAAAACTGCGAGTTTATTGAAAACAAAGTATTTCATAGTTTCTCTGAAGTACTTTTACTAACATTTAATCTGAACTATACAATGAACGTTTTATTTAAACACATTTCAGGCGCACTGTTTCTCTTCTCCTCTGTTTCTAGTTCTCATAAAAGAAAGTCTTCTAAATGCTACGCTGCAGAAGCCCTCCCCTACCTCCTAAATCATTAAAAAGCGTTGCAATGTTCATTTTTAGAGAGCGATTTCCTGAAAATTCACGGAAGAGAACTCATGACTGAACACCTTGCCCTCCACAATATGATAGATTATATAATATTCCGTTCAATTTCAAAACATTGCAATGCCTCTAACATTAACAAATATCTATCTCGAACAATTTTCGGAGAGTGACACCCGAAACTCCTCTCTGATATCAAAAAAGAAGGATGAAAATTCAGTTTTTAAAACTACAATTTCTAAAACTTTAAGGGGAAGGAATCTTTTCCAATAACCTCATTGAGGAATGCTCTCTAAGACTTCAATTTCTAAAAAATTCCAAAGAGCCCTAGGACCTCCCCCTTTCCCTGACATCATTGAAAACTGTCTTCAATTGCGTTTTTGGAACTTCAATTTTGAAATATTGGGAAAGAGATGTAAATCGATAGAGGACAATCCTTGAGTCATATCATTTTCCCTAACGTCATAAATATGGTCTGAATTCGCGCTTTAAAGACATAAATTCCGAAAAATTTCCAGGGAGGGCATTTGAACATTTTCTCTCCTTAACATTACCAAAGACCGTCTAAACTACGTTTTTAGAACTAAGATTTCGGAAATTTTCCGGGGCTGAAGCCCCAGGGCCCCCTATTGATATGTACTCATCTTCGAGAACTGACCGACCCCCTTCAAAAAAACCAGAAGTTTTATCACCTCCTTCTCTCAATATACTATTAAGGCGGTGAGAAGCAAGAGGATGTAAGTAGCAAAATTAAAAATTTGGAGTTAACCAGTACAAATAGTAGAGGAACCTTTCCTCTGTCTTGGGGTGAGAGATAATCATAGAAGCGCTGGTTGGTTCTGTTGTACAGCATGATTTAGAAAAAATATCAATGAAGGCTTACCTGAGACGTTATCTTTAAACGCGTTTCACTCAAAACTTGAAGATATCCACTTACATCCCTTTGTTTCTCACTACCTCAATTTATATATTAGATATGATTGAAAATATTACTGGGAAAGAGAGAGGAAGACGAAAGGATCGACAATCATTTCAAATAAGAAAATTTTTTCACGTGCTCCCCCCCCCCCCTTCCCCCCGCCAAAAAAAAAAATCTGGTGGCGCTACTGCTTCTGTCCCTTGAATCCCTATCAGAAGCCCCAGCTCCCCCTACGTTTATATACTTCCTACGCCTCTGTTTCCATCAGCCTCTCTTCGGCTGGGGTGAAGATCAAAATTCCTTGAAACACTTTCTTCCCCTCCCCCAGATCGAAACATAATGGGATTTTTTTGGAGTGTTTGGGAAAAAATATACAGGTAGGAATTCTTCCACTTATGAGTTTTTCTTACAGTCATTTTCCCCAAAAAGGACAAATTTCATTTTGTTATTTTATTGGATTGCTCTGCCATCTATTGAGGAATTTCAGAAACTTATCATGGGACCTCTAACTTTTCCGTATTCTTCCGTACATTCTTTTCCCCATTTTTTTTTTTTTTAATGCACCCTTTCTTTTCTTTAAATTTTTAGTAATAATCAAGTTTCATGAGCAATTTTTACATTGAAATTTATTTAAAGGGCTACAAAGCTAATAACTTAACTTTGCGTCTTATATCACTATTGTTCTTGAACTTCAAAAAATATTTATCCATGACACAGTAATAATATTTTCAATTATTATAAATATTTCACAAGCCTCATATAAATGTAAAAAAATTCATGCTTAACACGAAAATATTTTGGCAACTTTTTTTTTTCTCAGAATATCAACAAAAGTTTCTTCAACTGTAGCAATAGCTCTAGGCGGATTTGCGGGGATGCCAGGGGGTACGCGGCACCCAGAGTTTGAAAAATAACTTATATTTTTTCACTGCTACTATCAGGGGCGCCCCTATGAGAGGTCACGGGAGGTGGCTCTGACCTCCCAAAAAATATGTCTTACTCGGTAAATTTAGTATGACGATTTGGCGAAAATTTGGGAACATGATTGTGAAACTGCAATTTTTATGTGAAACTTTTTATTGCATTTACTTATGGTATTTATTTATGAATGTTGCATGCACATATAGTGGGTCGTCCCGATGAGAAATCTCCGGAGGCCTCCTAAAAAAATTTTTGCAGTGTTGCAATTTTATTATTCCTCTTTTCTTGTTTTTTTTTTTTTTAAATTGCTTCGATGATGTCCAATATCTTTGCAGTAAATGTTATGTATGTTTTTGCATACGTGCACGAATTTTATCATTCGGTAAAATTGGGACTTCATTCGGCAAATTGAGAATTTTCCCTTTCCCAAAAGTTTTCGTTCTCCCCCCACCATTTCGCATACATTCAACAAAACCAATAATATATTCAATCCGTCAATAAATATAAAAAATGTACTTTCTTGAACCAAATGAGGTTAAACATTTTTCATTTCCGTTTTTAGCAATGTATTTATTTATTTTCTTTTTCAAAGCAGCTTAAACATTAAATAGAGTTTGTTTCAAACCACTAGGAGAATATACAATAAACACTAGAAAATCGCCCGTCACGATGTAACGGATGAAAATTGCTTCTACATTTGAACGAAGCAATTGCCTGTTTGATGATATTTTGATAGTTGAAATTTTAACCCTAAACTCCAATGATAACGTTCATCGTTGACACTTTTTTGTTTCTTCATTCCCCTGAAATGACAGTTTTACCAGTAAAACAGTTAAGTTACCGGAAACAGTTCAGCCTCGTGACAATAAATCATGTAAACATTACCAAAATATATTATCAAATTATCATGCCGTGGCACGAGTTTCATTATTAATGACGTCAGGAGAGTTACTCGATCATTGACTATGATATACATGAGGATAATTTACACATATACTAAAAAAAGAAGAAAAACCTTATTATTTTTTTAAAATAAAAATCAAAGCATTTAAAAAATTCTATTGTAAGTAGGAAAGCAAAGCAAATGCAAAAAGCATTGCTAATCTGAAATTGGCTTATAAAACACGCCCATTTACATACAGGCAAAATAAAAGTACTATATATTCGCTAATTAAGGCCTCCCAACATTTTGTTTAAATAAGGCTTTTTATGCTAACAAGGGCGCCCATATGCAAAAAGTTTAAGGGGGGGGGCAGATATTTTCCCCATGGTTTAGCAGGATATTTCCCCATAGAAACCGATTTCAGTACAGATTAGTATTATTAAAATTTGACATTTTTAATAACTTATTCATTAATTGCTGGAGAAGAAATTTTACATTTTTGCAAAGAAAAAAGTACTAAAGGCAAGGAAGTTCTAATTTCAAGGGGGGGGGGGAAGAGCTTGAGCCCCCACTTGCCACCCATATGTGTGCCCTTGCATGCTAATATTATGAATTATAATGGGAATAAATATTTAGCGTAATAAAAGCTATACACGACAAAATGTCGTCCCCCTCCCCGAAAAAAAAAGAGAATCATCCGGCATAGAACGCCCACCACAACCGCTCCTTTGTATACAACTTGTGTGTATAAGTCTGTAGCTAACTCAATGAATCGAATAGAATTTTACGCCATGGGGAAAATCAACCCTTTTTTTCTTTTTGAAAATAATGGATTGTTTCATTTTCCCCTCTAGCTCTTTTTCTTATGAGTTTTCTATATTTTTTATTTTTTATTTTAATTTCTCTTTTTAAAAGCATTTTACTACTTACATGATCAATTTAAAAAAAAAAAAATCTTTTTTTGTTAAATCAATTGAAATGCCGACTCTGTGGCTACTGCGCCCCTGGCGAGAGCCACTCCTGCCAATCCCTTGGTACGCCACTGCTTGTTTCTTATGTTATTTGGTTGCACAAAGATATTTATTTCTTACTATAGTGCCTACAAAGAGTAGTGTGCCGACCGACGCTTTTTTCCCCACGATTCTTGAAGACAAATTGTATGAAAACTGCTAGATGGCAGTGCGGTCGAGGTGTACGTTCAATTTCGCGGTGTGTACATTAGTAGACGCGGGATTTTGTTACAATTTAGTTCCGCGTTTCTCTTTTTTACCTTTATTTCGTGAATATTTCATGAAACAGCGTTTAAAACTTTTAATGGAGGCATCAAAGTTGAACATTAGAAGAAATAAAGCTTCATCTTGTTTCGTACCAGGGTGCAAAAGTGGGTACAAAACATGCAAGGAAAAAGTTACGCTTTTTAAAGCTCCAGCAGATGAAGAACAATTAAAGTGGAACTCGTTAATTCCCAGGTTAGATAAAGTTTTTGGTAAATATTGCTTAATTTGTGCTCTGCATTTCGAAAAACATTTTATTGAAACGCATTTTAAGCATATTATAAACGTTGAGGAAGTTTTGATTCCTCGGGGGAAAACTTTTTTGAAAGAGGAAGCAATTCCGACAATTTTCCCAAGTCTGTCAACATACTTTACTAAAAAATTACCAAAGAAAAGGTCCATCAGGAATTATGCAGTTAAGAAAAATGTTCCCTGTTTGAAAAAAATAAAACTTGATCTTTCCGCAGATGAAACTGAAATAACCACGTATAAATCTATTATAAATGAAATTGTTCATATTAATTTGCCTAACGAATATTGGGTTTGTATGAAATTAAAAAAATCTCCAAATATTGTAGTTTTTGTATATAATGAAAATTATGTGGAAAATAATATTGACGATAAAAAGATCATTATTGGAGTAGACACAAAGACAAAGATGTTTTCAAAACAAAATTTTACACAATTGACTGAAAATTTGATACTTATATTTTAAGGCAAATGTATTATTCTTGAAAAAGTCCTTGAAAATTAAAAAAAAAAAAAAAACAGGTCGGAGTCGGTAGGTTTTCAAGCGACTCCGACTCTTCGACTCAGACTGAGAAGCCCTGATAATTTTAATTAGCTTAAGAATTTCGAAGCAGTTTTATTTTGAATCTAGCGGTACCCGCAGGACTTTGCCCGGAGGAGAAAAATAAAAGGTCATTTGATTAGCTTGTATATTTACAAATAATGGATGATGAATTTCTCGCCAATTGGCTATGTTCATTCGCTCTTCCCATGCTACGGTTCCACGTCATGATAATTTCGTAATTTACTCGTCCATCTTATGATAATTTTGCTCCGGAAACTGTTCTTAAAATTGAAATAAAAAAAGAACAAAATCGAATTTAAAATCGCTTCGAGGTGCACACCCCCATGCTACAAACTAACTTTGTATCAAATTTCATGAAAATCGGCCGAACGATCTAGGCGCTGTCCGCGTCAGAGATCCAGACAGAGAGACTTTCAGCTTTATTATTAGTAGAGAAATAAGAGACGCGCAGTTATTGAATACTTAGGGGCCATTCATTAATTGCGTAAAGATGATTTTGGCAATTTTTGATCCCCCTCTCCCATGCAAGGGTGCGTAAGATTTTTTACCCCCCCCCCCCCATTCTTACGTAAGATTTCATTTCGTTTTTCAAAATGATAAAATAACAAATCTTGGAATCGTTACATCACTGGAATCGTTATTAAATTCACATTATTAAATTTAACTTTTTGCGTAAAGAAATAGTTACTGAAAAGTTAGAATCTAAACTGAATGTTTTTTCGGCTTTTTTTTTTTTTTTTGATGTAATATTAATTAAAAATAAAACATGCCATACATAATGCGACTCTTTTAATATATTTTACACTATTCATTCTTTGTAAAACAAATAAAAAAACATCTTATCCTAACACGTTTCTTACCTTCCGTACGCAAATGGAACATAATCTCTGCCAAATCACTAGTTTACCGCGCAATTTCTAATGTGAAATAACGACTTGGAAAATATTACGTAGGAATGAGTTTGACCTCCAACCCCCAAAGGTACGTAGAGGCTTTTCCAACCCCCCTCCCCCTCGGGACCCTTACGTATTTAATGAATGGCCCATTATAAGTCTACTATTTTCATTGAAGATAAATTAGCATAAGGTAATTTTATATTCTTCAAAAAATAAATGAACACCCATGTAACAAATAGCACTTATTACAGAATTTCTTTTGCGCAGAAATAAGTTCAATTCGAAAAACGGGGCTTTTAAACTTCGAAATGAGTATGCAATCGCTGATTTAAAACGAGTCTGATTGAGGAGCATAGCGTACTCCTCGAGCGCAGCGCCATCTGGGTTTTCCTCAAATCTGACCTCACTTTTTCCCCGTCGATCGGCACACTACTCTTTCTAGGCACTATATTTCTTACTAATACGAAAGTTCGTATCATTGAAGTTATTGTCTGTGGTCGGGTCTATTCTATAGGGTCAAAAGAATGATAATAATAATTTTTACAAAAAAGAACGTTCTGGACAAGTTTTAATGTGGCCTGGAATGTCGCCGGCTTTCTCTTTGCTTTAGTGCCCCAACACCAAAATGTCCGGCCCCAACAGTGGCGGATACAAGGGGGGGGGGTCTGACCCCCCCCCCCCCCCAAAACCCGCGACAATATATGAATTCTTGCTTGAAAAAAAAATTTGAATTACATTATTGGGGCATTGTACGAATGGGTGGATACAAGAAAGGGGAAGGGGGGGTATCATGGGGTTGCGACGTCCCCTCCCAATCTGCGACATTGCTTTGCAATATGTTATAAGGTTTATTGAATTTGAGTAGGTAAAATGACCGCTTGAAAAAAAAAAAGGAAATTAAACCTGACCGAAACAAATACCGAGTAAATAAATTTTGAATTCCTTTTTTTTGGGGGGGGGGGGCATTCCATGTCACTTTTCTATTTACATATACATAAGTATAAAAGATGTCGACAGTAAAATAGTATATTTGCCTGAGTCATTCTTTGCTTTGAGCCGTCCTCAGGCGCCAGTCAAATGAAAAAAAGTAGCAAAGAAGTGTCTGGCGCCCGCCGATAGCTTTTTATACAACAAATTTAACCGACGACCGCTATTGTAAAACTATTTCCTGTGCTGGAGGCATAGATTCAATTGACAAATATTTGAACGTGTAAATATTTTATGTAAAGTCTATGTGGATAACTACTCCCTTCTTTTGTGATTGTGATTTTTAGGTGTATCGTTTTTGTTCGTGCTGGTTTTATTTTTTTAATGTCTTGTAAATAGTTATTTAGTTTTAATCAGTGTTTTGGAATCAGTGTCGTGCAAGTAATGTAAAATTTTAGTTTCGTGTCGCGAAACGAGAGTTCTCGTAAATTCAGACGGAAACTGTGATGAAGAAAGCTGCGTTTGTCAAGAAAGGACCACCCAAAAAGCAATGAAGCGTTCGGGGGACAAAACTTTGCTGTCTTTTTTTGAAAAGTTACAAAAAAACAGATAAACACGAAACCGATGGATCCGGAGTTCCTGCATCAGACTCGGGGGGGCTGCGACGTCTTCGTCCACCTCCGATTTTTCTGCTATTGAAAAGAATCGGTCTGTGAGTATTTGTCAATGTCCGAATTATATTCATAAGATATTTAATTTTTAGTTTGATTTTCACCGCATTTTGTGTTATTATTTTGTATATTTCTGCACACAAAATGGATGTGTCGATTATCTGCAAATTTAAAATCTAACATGGATGTGTGTCGAGTATTACGCAAATATTTAATCCATTTATCATGTTCATAAAACATTTAACTTTTATCAGATTTTCGCTGTGTTTATTCATTGTGTTGGTTGATGGTGCGAATACTGCTGCAATAAGATATTTAAGTAAATAGAACTTATGTTTAACATTAGGGCTCGATTGATGGCATTTTTTGGCCGATGGCAAAAAAAAAAAAAAATCAAACAGAAATAAATTGATAAGATTGTCAGGGATTTAAAGGATCAATGATTCATTTCACTTTACTTCCTTTCTACGAATAAAGAATTGTAACCACAAAAAAAAAAGAAAGAAAGAAAATCAGATTTCGACCTAAATTTCTATTTTACTATCACCAAATTTATACTTCACAAGTTTTTTCGGCACATCTGTACATACATATGTACCTAAGAACATATAGATAACCAAATATCCATTTTGAACGCCTCCCCAGTTAATTATCGAAAATACTCTTGTGATGTCTTCATGCGCGTAAACTTGCGTCACTCAAAAACGTTATGAAATAGTAAATTGAAAACTCATACGTAGTATGGTCTAAAAGTTCGGTAAAGTATGGTAAATACGTACGTAGTATGATCTAAAAGTTCGAAGTCAAGTTGTATAAAACCTTACCCTGAATAGTTCACATTACCGAAGCATATATCTATCTATAAAATAATCACCTTGAACGATTATGCACTTCTACCAACGTTCGTATAGCTTTTAGAAGCACTCCTGGAAGACATTTTTCCCAAATTCCTGTAAGGCCTCTTGCGCTGCTGCTTTAACTTCATCGTGGGGAAGAAGGCGACTTTCATGTTGAGGATGCACGGTTCGATTGGTCAATACTCTGATATGACAAACAAATAACATAACGTTTCGTCGGACTTAGCTCCTTGTGACTTTTACCTGTTCCCAGCAAAAAAACATTTGCATAGACGTCGCTTTTTTCCGTCAGGAGAAGATGAAGCTGCATCATAGAAGGTAGCAAAAAATGGCTTCCAGGAGTGTTTCCAAAAGTTATATGAACACTGGCAGAAGTACATAGTCCCTTAAGGCGACCTTTTGAAGGTGGATGTGCTTCGGTAATGTGAACTATTCTGGGTAAGATTTTATACAGTTTGTCCCCGAACTTTTGCATCGTACTACGTACAATCTGTATAGGGTGTAGTTATGTTTTCCTTTTTTGACTGCTGTATGATGAAAGAGAAAGAACAATAGCTAAAAAAAGAAGGAAGAAAAACAAAGAGACTGTTTAATAACCAATTGATTTGTTTTTTTTTTTTTTTTTTTTTTTAATGGAGCATATAACTAAGATTTCAGTAATGTTGTAATAATGTATGGATTTAGGTACACTAAACTTAGTTTAAAAAATTTAAATTACGTTGTTTAATCATTCAAAAAAAAAAAAAATTAAGAATAGAACTATGAAACCGTCAACAAATTACGCAATTAAAGTGGAAGGATTGCACGTAGACATTTTTTAGTAATCAAATTAAACAAAAAAGGTAACAGATAAATTACAATATTAAATCAAAATAGTAATATTTTTATACTTATTTAAAATTTATGAATAGAAAAGTTTGCATTTTTCATAAAAGCTATAACAGTGACATACATTTTGCTGAAAAAAAAAATAGCCATGAAAAGAGCAAGGTTCTTAAAACGCAGGTACAATAAACAAACTCAATATTTACACCAAGTTAATAACTGAATACATATACTACTTGATCTGATGTTTGCACACATAGTATTGAACAATTTGATTGTTTAATCTTTTATGAAGCTTTACAAACAAGTTCAAATTAAATTTTTCAATTTAACAATAATTTTCTGAAATTTGAAAAATTGCATAATAGAAAATCCTTGAAACTTTTCTATAAAAAACGAAAATAACTTATTCATTGATTTTATATAAATACATAAAAATAGTTACTTTAAACAGAAAAAAAATCAATCGCTATTAATGATGCAAAAAAGATGGCAATTTACGAAATATAGGTGAAACAAGTATAAGAAATACGCAAAATGACATTTCTTGACCAAAATGAATAATCGCTAAATATTTAAGAAATGCTTGAAACGACGAGGTAGGGTTAGGGGGGTCACCCTCTGATTTTGGAGTAAATCACACTTCGGCCCCAACCTCATTTTTTTAGTACAGAACAGCTACCACCAACGCCTCGGAAGAGTTTCTGAATCTATACTTCAGCAGTTCCGAAAAAAAAAAAAAAAAAAATTCAAAAGTCCCTTTGATTTCCGAATTATGTCATCATTCAAAACGTCTTTAATCAATTTCTTACATTAATGCCCTAAATTCTTTCTAAACAATAGATAAAGTTTGAAAAAAAAAATCTCCAATTTTATGAATGGTGTTAGTTTTAAGCAACTCAGAAGTACAACTAGAGCTTAATTTCAGAAATTGAGGGAGTGGGAGGAGGGGCACGCAAGTGTTCTCGGAAATTCAAAAAATAGTCGTAAAAATAGAGTTCAAAATAATCATAAACATCGAGCAGAAAACCCTTTCAAAACTTGCACCCGAGTTTGTTTTGACGTGCAATGGCGGATTTAAAATATAGCAAATGTTGCAATTGCGCGAGAGGCCCCATAACCATAGGGCCACCGAAGGAGTTACAAAAATGAGAATGATAAATGTTTTACAACTTCTGTGATCCCCAAAATGTATTTCGACGGGCCCCAAACTTGTAACTCCGTCGAAGCGATACAGAAAAGACTGCATTACTGTGATTCATATTACAAATATCGAAAAATTAAAAATTACCGTCGGTTCAACGGCAATCTAATAAAATGACACAAAAATCGGTTTCGCCATCTCATATTTGTTTCCATAGTCTCCAATTCGGCAATATATCACCAAATGATCGTCAGTCTGTGACGCTATATTAGTTTTGCATTGAAATAAGTAATTAATAGCCACAAAAAATGAGTAAACAGGCTTTTCAGAACACCCGATCGAAAACAAAAAGGGAAGTGCACAACTTTAGCGTCCGCAGACCCCACATACGAAACATTAACCTTCTACAGATTATCATTTTTGAGTTATGACTTATGACAAATACATACGTACATCCTGCTGCAAGAAACAACGCAATAATTAACTTGTTTGGTACCTGAATGTAGTATTAAAAACTCTTCTAGGGTTGACTAAAAATAGAAATTCATACTGAAATTTAAGTAAATAATTTTATATGAAAACAACAATTCCATTTATTTTGTATTGAAAAGTAAAACAGCAAAGGTCCTTTTTTTTTTTTCAAAAACATCGGCCAATTCCATCGGCTTTTCGATGTTTTTTAAGGTCGATGGGCCGATGTTTCCCGCAAGTTAGCATCGGCCGCCGATGCCGATGGCTAAATTGTTGAACCATCGGCCCATCGGTCGAGTCCTACTTAATATTACCTTCATGACCTGCGTTTTAATGAAATGTGTCTTCCCTGGGTTTTTTGAAACCTTGAACTTTTTTACTGTAGTAAAATACAAGTTAATTGTTATAATCAAATATATGAATGAAATGAACCTTTTTTACGGAGGTATCAGTACATAAAATATTAAAAAGAGCTGTGACCAGACCGACGTAAGAAGATATTATCTTGGTTTTATTTATTATAACTAATATGCTTACCAGAAAGTCAAAAAACTAACCGTTTTTGATTAGTGTTTTATCAACTCGTATCCGAGATGCCCATCATATTTAAAGTCGCTACGTAAATTTAAACAGGATTAGAACTTTGTTTCAGTAAAAGTTTTAAATTCTCCGTCAGATCAGGAAATTTCAATTACTTTTCCTTCGCTGCTTTTCAAAGATTAATCCCAGAGGTCAAACCAAGTGATTTATTTCGACTATTTTTCTGCTTGTTATTATTTATATTTTTGGAGATATTAAGTCTATTTCTATTTTTTGCAGACGATCGACGATACGACGATGTGAAAAAAAAAAATCTATAGAGCTCAAAACAGTGCTTGATATTTTTTTTTTTTTATATCTCTGTTAAGATTGCTAATATAACATGTTTACATATTTAATTTTAAAAAATGGATATGGTTTCTGTAATTTCTTAGATTCTATTGTAATTCAATTTAACTAGCAATTTGAAATAACACTTCTTAACTATTTTCCTACGAAATTAATTGAGTTGTCATCCAGCTAATGGCTCATTTAGTGCTTTTTGTTGACACCTAAAGAAAAAACCTAAGTTCTAGAAAAGTATCGTACGAACATTCTTGAGCATGACCCCCCCCCCCCCCCAAATGAAATCCTGTATCCGCCCCTGTGGCCCCACACACCCAAAAATGTATGTAGGACTCCCCCAGCACAAATTGGTAGAAGGGGGAAAAGTAGGAAATAAACGTAGACTATTTTTTTTTTTTCGTATTTCTTAAATAATGGATCAGATAGTCAATGCACAGAAATATAGATTTTAGGTTACGAAAGATTTCTGGATCTGTTTGGGTGTCAATCAAAAGCACCAAATCGGCCAGGTATAAGCGCCTGGTGGGGTTTAAATTTTAGTAATTAATTTCAGAAGCAATGAAAGCAAGTTTTTTTTTTTTTTTTTTTCAAATATTTACTAAACCCAAAACGTCGCGAGGAAAAAAGTTTATTGAAAGTACTTGCATATATATATATATATATTTAAACAGAATTTTAAAAAGTTGGCGTGGATTTACCATGTCACAAATTATTTTACGTTGTTCGGTGATGGACAAAGGAACTACCAAAAATGCATTTTGGCATTGTCTCAAACCAGTAAATAAGAAACCGATAATCATAAATAAAATAGAAAAAACACAGTAATAATACGATGTGAGTACAGTTTGCAGTAAATCTTTGTTGGCAGACTGTGAGGCGCCGAAATTTGCCTGCACGTGTTGGTTACGAACCTCCTATTCCCTAACGTTCATAAATTCATATAGCTATAATAGTGGAAGTGAAAAGTTTGAAACGAGGCGAATTGTGTTTTGTTCTATTTGAGTCCAAAGGGCTTGAGCGAAATTGCTGGACGTACGTGTATGAATCTCCGAAATCTATTAGTAATTAAAATGTAATTAATTAAATGCCACTTCTGAAAATTGACTGCTATGTATGACAGCTCAAATGCATCCAGAAACAAATGTAGTGCAAGAAGCTAAAAACTGATGATATGACTTGAACTGAAAGTGATATTGGCCCTTGCTATGAATAAATAAACAGAAGGGTAAATATTTTTTTGCATAACATTTGAAAATTTATATCAAATTTTATTAAATCAATAGGTAACAGTTCTGTGTTGAGGAACTTAAGAAGAAATAACACATTTATTGTTATATTAGAGATTATAATTACTATTTGAATATCATTTGAGTTTTTAGGCAAATCGACTTTTGAAGTACTTTTTTAAATGTATGATTAGTTTTTGTAGTTATTGCAGAAAATTTTACTCTTTTTTTTT
Organism: Uloborus diversus; assembly: GCF_026930045.1. Classification (NCBI taxonomy): domain Eukaryota; kingdom Metazoa; phylum Arthropoda; class Arachnida; order Araneae; family Uloboridae; genus Uloborus; species Uloborus diversus. Next base: position 95,238 of record NW_026558383.1, read on the forward strand.
GTATTTTATGTATTCTTTTTCAAGGGATTTTTTAATTTTTTTGCGAACGTATGAAATTTTCCGTCATTTCAACTTTTTCTCTGTGTGTGTGGAGGGGGGGGGAGTTATACAGAGGCTATCTCCTGACCCTCTTAATTGTACAAATTCTTATGATGTTTTAAAGAAAACGAATGCTACTACAAATGAAATCTTTTTATATATATATATATATATATATATATATATATATATATATATATATATATACATATATATATATATATATATATATATATATATATATATATATATATATATATATATATATATATATATATATATATATATATATATATATATATATATATATATATATGTATGAAATTTTCCGTCATTTCAACTTTTTCTCTGTGTGGGGGGGGGAGTTATACAGAGGCTATATATATATATATATATATATACATATATATATATATATATATATATATATTAGGGTGGTCCAAAAAAGGCCCTTTTTAAAAAATTCCTGATTTTTATTGGTCCTACCCCCTCATTTGGTTCCATCTAAGTAAAAAATAATTATTGTGAAGTTTGAGCTCAAAATTTTAACATTTAGAGGTAGCTCAACAGCCTCAAGGTTCCGCGTTTTACCATTTTATGCCATAAATGCAGATAGAAATAAAATTGACGCTAGGAAAAGTATATAATTTATTTAATTAAAATTGCCAGCATTTTGTAAGTTAAAAATGGTTACATAATAATAATATTTCAAAAGTTATGTATATGGCTTTCCTCAGTACACATTACAAACTCTGCTTTTTGCATCTGGGATAAGCTCGTCAATGTTCTGTGACAACTTGCAACAAGAATTGGAATGGTCCTTCATTGTGTGTCATTTTTCCATTAAACTTTTTTTATAAGGGCTATACCCCTTTCAGCATTATCATTAACCACTGAAATTCCTTGAATAATCCTTTTTGCTTTCTTAAAATCATCCAGAAGCTCCCAGATTTCTGGATCTACGGGAATGTAGGTATCAGGTAAACCCATGCTTTGTAAAAATTAAATTAACCCCTTTGTCACAAGTTCTTCAAATTTCATATCCATTAAATGTTTTAGCAAAATCTTAGGGCGCTTCACCACATTTTTTCCCTTGTTTACTTCATTCATCCCCTTCTCCATCTGACCTTTAATGCAGTCTGGCACTTTATTGGCAAAAAGAGCTAATGCCACAAGCTCTTCTGACAAATACCATAGGGTGATTGGCAAATTTCTGCATTGCAGTTTTGCTTATGTCTTCATCAATCTTTTTATGCTTCAATAAAGATTTCATTAAAATCGTTATATGGTGCATTTTGAGGCATAGAAGCAGTAATCCCAGCCTTTAAATATACACGTACAACAGATATGCATATTTTTTGCAATCACTTTTCTTCTATTGACGTGATGGTAAATTGACAGCTGAACATCGATATTTCGAAACAATACAAAATTTGAACATCCATCTAGCATGATGCACAGCCCCAGGTGCTACAAATTTGATACCATGTGGAGGAGCTTTACCGAGAAATATTAAGCATAGTTCAAGACATTCTCGATAATCATCTCTCGCTTGCGTGTCATGCAGTAATCTTTCAACAAATACTATTGTATCATCCTTTACATCCGTCACTTGTGCTAAAATGTCCTTATTGTTGATGCCTATGATGTCTTTGTCTATGAATTCCCAGTAGGCCTGGAATCGTTTAAAAAGAGGTACGTCTTGTGCGGAAGAAAAACCCAAACATTTATTAAACACTGCATCAATAATTAATTCCATAACGTGATGTCGACATGGAAAATATAGTAACCATTTCTTTAGTTTTTGCTCTAGTAAAACACGGGTACTTTCCCCAGTATTGACACTCGTTGTGTCAAAGCACATTGCAGAAACTTTGTCAGTTAGGCCCCAGTCCTGCAAAGCTCACCTTCTTTATTTATTTGTGTCATTGTACCAAAGACCATTTTTTTTTTTCAATAACTTCCATTGTTAATAAAGTTTTTCTAACTTGGGCTGACAGTTTTGGGGTCTTTGTATGGGTGTTCTGACTTTCTTTCAAAATTTTGTTATTTCTTCTATTGTATTTCTTGAAGATTCTCTTCTCTTTAATTCAATATGGTTATGAAGAATCATATCCAATGCCATACGAATTGAAGGTAGTTTACTACCTGTCAGCTCACTTATGGTTGAACTAAAAAGATAAACGTCTGATTTTGATCTAATTGATGTATTTGTCATGCTCAGTTATTTTAAAGTAAAGAGACATATGCATTTCAAAAAGAAGTGCAAACTGCCATTCCAACAGTGGTGAAATCAAGACCAAAACAATTAAGAATGCATATATAAGCAACAAGAAGTTGAAAATTTATTCGATCACAAGTGTTAAAGGAATAGATTTTATGTATTTACTTGTATTTACAAAAATATTTTCATAATGACTATTGTTAAGTCTCTATATCAAATAGCAATTTTATAAAGCAATTGTTTTCTTGTTAATAAAAAGAGCAATACTATTTTACCTTAGTCAATGGTCGTGTGTCGTACACGTTCTATTCAGCAATGATGAAAACTTTATCTGCGTTGAGCTACCTCTAAATATTATCGAAATGTTTTTAAATTTTGTCTGATTTATTTTTTAATACATTGGAACAAAATGGGAGGGTAGGACTCAAAAAATTTTCACCTTCAAAATTTTGAACCACCCTAATATATATATATATATATATATATATATATATATATATATATATATATATATATATATATATATATATATATATATATATATATATATATATATATCCTATACAAAATACAAAATATTTTACTTTAATTTTTTGATTAATTTTTGAACTTTTCTATGATTTTTTACCAATTTTTCCTGCACTTCTACAGAATTATTACAATAATTGCTTACCTTATTCTTAACATTGAAATATTTTAACATAACTTTATTTCATAACTATTATTACGATATATGAGAAAAAATATATGAGTCGTTTCCAAAACTTTTGCCCACGTATTTAACTTTTCTTTTCTTTGCAAAAGACAAGAAAAAAAAACGAAAAGAAAAGAGGAAGAAAAAAGGTTAAGAAAGAAAATTGGAAAAAAACCTCACCGGTCAGAAAAAAAAAATTCCCATATTTTTTACAATCCGAAATGCGAAGAGGGTTTTTTTTTCCCCTCAAAAAATAAGAAAAAAAGAAAAGTAAGAAAAGATTTTTTAAAAAAGGAGAAAATACATCACCGGTCCGCAACTTTTTTTTTTTTTTCCTCAAAAACTCTCACCGCTTTGCGGGTCAAAAAAGGTTGAGAAACGCTGCCTTAATAGAAGTGTTCCCTGCTGCGTAGGTAGGTTGTATATTAAAATTTCTATAATTTCATAATAATCGTAAACTAATAACATTTAAGGTTAAGTATTGAAAATGTTTCATATATACTAACATTCAGAATAATTCAAATTAAAAAATAATTAATATAAAAAATATCAACTTTTGTAGCATAAAACTTTTTTTTAAATTATAATTTTGAATGAATGTGTTGCATAGATTTTTTTAATGTACGATGCAATACAAAGCAACAAATAGTGTGATCACATTTCAAGTATTCTATACAAAGTTTGTCATGGGCGACTCACTATCACACAGTCGGGGCCGAGCCCATATGAAGAATTTGATGAGAGGGAAAAGCATGAATGTAGGTCTTAGCAACAATTTGAAATACATATTCGTTTGTTAATATCAAGAAAAACTTTACCAATTCTTTTTTTTTTACAAAAAGTGAACCTTGAATTCCAATAAATTTAATATTTCTAATGCATTTACATATATTAAATATCATGGACTGCAAAACGTATCTTTAAATAGCCAATATTTTTTTATTTTCTTCGAAAACATAGCTGTTAAATACATTTTAATTTGCAAAAAATCAAGTTTTCCAATTTTATCAGAAAACACCGGAAAAAATTTGTTTTATTCCACCACCTCAAAATTTCTGAAAATTTCGTCTCTACTTCTTGTCTTATGAAAAAATTATTTATTTGAACTGATTCCAGGATTTTCTAATTTGAGAAATTTCATAAAAATGACTAAAGGGCTCTGACAACATTCTAAACTGGGAGCTCTAGAAGAAGAGTATATTGAATAGATTATTTTCAAATAAAAAAAGAACCGACTTCAAAAAACAAAGAGGAACTAAAAATTAAAAAATAATTGGTCATACATACGATTTCCTACCCAAACGTATAAATCAAATTTATTTTACAATTTCAGCACAAAAATCAACTAAGCTAAACACCCAAAAAATAAATACTGATTTTAATTACTATACGATGAATTATTTTAATATCTAACTAATTATATACGATCTCTTAATTGTTAATAACCATTTGAAGTCGGGGCCTCCTATAAACTGCTACCTAATGTAACTGAGTAGGTTTAGTTTTAAAGACTTTCGCGTTTTGTTAAATTAGTGTTTAACTCGGGATTTGGTGGGTTGTCAGTAAAGAATAAAAAAATGATAAAACTTCCCTGGGCAGCACGAACTGCGCTCCACCCTACACCACAAAACCATGTTGTATGTGGAGCTCTGCTCTAGTTGATTTCGGTTGGATACTCTGATATGAGTTTTAGGTATATTTGACAAAACGGAATTTCGCTCCGTGGTGCTGATAAGTTGACCTGAAATCGACCATTCCAATCCACTTAAAATAAGCAAATCTTCCGTTTCCAATTCTTTCCCCGCTATATATTACATCAACTAATTAATTGCTCTACTTAGATAATAATTAGCATTCTTTCTCGATTTAAAATATCGCCGAACTTTCTTTAACCATTTCGAAAACATTTTGAATGGAATTTTTTGGACTGCGATTTTATCAGGGTTCGTACGGGTCATGGAAATCCTGGAAAGTCATGGGAAAAAAAATAAACTAATTTCAGACCTGGAAAAGTCATGGAAAATGAATATTTTTGTTAAAAGTCATGGAAATTTTTTTAAGATCATGGAAAAATGTCCTGGGCAAAGAGAAAGTAACAGTAGCTTAAAGAGCATTAGAAATCTTGAATGGTTTAACAGCATTGCATATAAAAGCTGTTAAAACTTGAAAATTGAATGATCCCAAAAACAAATCTGAATTTTGAAATCCCATTGCATCCACTCTACTGTAGCATCCGCCCTTCTTCTTTTGCAATGTGATTATAGTGCTTAGACATCACTAGTTTTGATCTAATGATTATTTTCAACACTTATTATATTTTATATTCTGTATACACGTGCTTGATTTTGCCACGCCTGCTCAAAAAACGGGATTCAGTTGCATCCGAGAACGTTTCAATCACTCGTAAAAACTTTATTATTAAATTTATCAGTGTGTATCATAGTTTGTTGTAGGTTTTAGGAAATAAAGATCTTTAATGAGGCGATACAATATAGAAATAGGGGAACTCTAATACTCTAAAACAATAGTGCCCAACATACGGCTCGCGAAACTGATCCATGCGGTCAAATGTTACGTTCAATGTTGGGAATCTAACACTATGTTCTGAAATTTCTAAACGTATTAATTTATATGCATTTGAAAATGCATAAATTAGTAAACAAGTGCATTTGAATCAGAAGATTTATTTAATACTGAATGATTTTTTGTAAATATCTGTTTTGGAAACATGAATTTACTGAAGAATGGCTTTACTTTAAAGACTCAAAATACTGACAGGTTATATGCATGATTAGATACACTGTTGACACTAAAAAGCAACTTTTAAAGCAAATTTATTGATACTTAGGAATGACTCATTCAACCTTTGTCCCATTCTTTATCATTCTTCCCTTTTATGAAAAGAAAAATAGACATTTAAAAATTATTATATTGCATTCACTGCATTTACTTTACTTAAATTTAAATAAATTTCACGTAGAAGTTCGATATTGGCAAGTTTGATATTAAATAGTACTACTTTGTGTAACAAGGTCATTAAAATTTTTATTAAGTCATGAAAAAGTCTTGGAAAAGTCGTGGAATTTTTTCATCTAAAAAGAGTATGAACCCTGTTTTATGGTCACCGAAAGTATCTCCACATTTGGTAACAATGTTTTTTTTTTCAAAAACTAATTAAGGAATAATAATAATAATGGATGTAATAATAGGAAATATAGTGAGTAAAAAAATTACAGGAGTATGAACTGAAGATGAAGTTTCGTGCTTCCTCGGCCCTATCGACGAGTTTAAAAGAGAAGTAAAATGCAGTTTTGGACCGCATATTATCGGAGTTCACTACAAGATACAAAACAATAACAACAATGTCTGACGATTTTTTTTTTTTTTTTGACAGGTCCAGCGTTAGAAAAATAATCTTTGACTGATCTCAAAAGTTATGCAGCTTCCTTTAGCGTAAAGTGTTCCAGTGATATAGACTCTGTGAAATTTTCATATGAAATTGACACTTTCAAATTGCAAGCAAAAGAGCAGTTGAACCTTGACAAAGCTACCCCACTGGATCTACTAGAAAAAATTGAAGAACTTTCCCTGGGAGACATTTATCCAAACATTCAAATCGCGCTTAGGATATATTTAACACTCCCTGTTATGGTAGATTCTTGTGAATGAAATTATAGCAAACTCAAGTTGAGATTAAAAAAAATATTAGCGAAGCTCTATGGGACCAGAGCGTTTAACAAATCTTGCAATAATTTCAATCGAGCATGAGAAAGTCAAAAAATTGAACTTAGATGAACTGATAAATGAGTTTGCATCAGTCAAAGCTAGAAAAGTAGAATTTTAATGAATGCGCTTCACTTGCAATGTAAAAACATAGGAAGGTTTAAAGATTTTAAAACCAAAATAAGATTTTAAGATAGTTATGCTGGTGCGAAAGTCACGAAAGAAATATTATGGATCCCTCTACTAGTTAAATTTCCTTTATATGAAAAATGATGAAATGAATGAATTGTGCACATCAAGATGTATTATTTTTTTTTTTTATATTTTTTATAAAGTATAAAGCTGCAACAAATGTTAAGTATTTTTTTAATCAGTTAATGTATTTTTTAAGTTTATATATATTTTGAAGGTTAAATAAGAGATTTATCTCATTTACAGTTTAATAATGACGTTAAAACTTTCAAAGTAAACAGATCTTGATCACATTTTGAATTGTGAAGTTTTGCGAATGTGCCATTTTTATTGTTTATTTAGAGAATCGTAAGTGTTTTTCAATGTAAATACATAAATTAGAAGTGCATGTACTTTTGTTTACGTTAAGCATTTATTCGCATTATAAGAAATAATATTAGCATAAAAAGTTTCATTTGAACAAAATAATGAGAGGCCATGGTTAGCGAATATGTATAGTACTTTTATTTTGCTTGCATGTAATTGTGCGTGTTTTATAAGCCAATTTCAGATTACCAATGCTTTTTGTATTAGCTTTGCTTTTCTAGAATTTTTTAAATGCTTTGATTTTTAGTTGAAAAAAAAAAAGGTTTCTTTCTTCTTCTTCTTCTTTTTTTTTTTTTTTTTGTAAATGTGTAACTTATGTTTATTGTATATTCTCCAAGTGTTTTGAAACAAATTCTACTTAAAGTTAAGGCTGTTTTGAAAATTATCACAAATATATTCTCATTTGGTTCAAAAACGTATATTATTTATTAGAGATGCACTGAACACCATATTTTGCCAAATAACGAATACTAATTATTTGGTTAAATTTTTTAAACTTAAATCATTGTACTCTTCTTTTATGCCATTGTAAAATAGATAATGTTTATCTATTATGTATCTTTTGTGAATAAATTCACAATCATTTAACATTTTAAATTTATTAACATAAAGTATAATAACTAATCTGAGATAAATAAATGATATAAATCATTCCTAATGCAGAAGCAAATTATCATAGTAAACAGCTATTTTGGTTAGTTTATCAGCAATTTTACATAACTTTAATGTATTTCTTTCTCAACCTATGATTTGATAAAGTATGATATAATCATGATATTATGGTATGTAATTAATAAATAATATTGTATTTATAAAAACCCAAAGTGCTTAAAATGGCTTGACAATTTATTCAAGTGACTTTCTGCTATTTTATTCTCCTTAGTAACTGAACAATTGATAATAGTAACTGATAGTTTAATATCCAATTGTTTTCTCTAAAATTAAAATTAGTACTTTGAATGTGACAATATTAGTAAGTAACAATTTGAATTCATTTTGTACTATGGTACTACACTATTACTTTCATTCATTGAAAAAAAAAATGCGTTCGTTTACTGATTGTCAAATGTGCGAATTAGTTTATTATTCGGTTGCCGACCATTAAAGTATTTGGCCGAACCAAATACTAGGTTTTCCTGCCCAATATACAGTATACCGAATACCAACCAAATGGTCGGTGCATCTCCAAAAATTTATATTTTTGAACAAATTGCAAATGTTATTGGTTTTATTTAATTTATGTGAAATGGTGGAGGGAGACCTAAAATTTATGGGAAAGGGAAAATTCTAAATTTTCAGAATTAAATCCCCATTTTACCGAATGATAAAATTAGAACATGCACAAGTATACATACATAACATCTACTGAGAAGGAAAATTAGGCATCATTGAAAACAATTCTAAAAAAAGAAAATAAGAAAAAAAATTACAATGCTGTCTCCTGTTTGTGGGAACAATTAATCAAAATCCCCCCCCAAAAGGGGGGGGAGGTCATACTGCCCTTCGGTAACTTCCCATGTGGGAGACACTAGGGGGTGGCATTTCTTAAGTTCGCCAGGAGCGCTAGACCCCTTAGTTACGCTACTGAAGAGAAAAAGATAGCTTTTATTTTATCAATATTCAGAGGATTTAAAACACAAAGTTTGAAAGAACTAATTATTTTATTATTTATGTTTTCTACTAGTTTTGCGTCAAAGGCATGTTTAGTCTTTGGCTCTTTGGGAATCAAAAATTTCAAAATGCTTTCTATTCTTCCATTTATTTTAAAATGATCAACAATAATTAATTTATTCAGAAAGTGTGAAAACTGACCTTTTGTCTTCGGTTGTGTGTCTTTTTTACTCATGAAGTTCTAACAATTCAACAATTAATCTGTTCTTGTAAAACTGCACTAAAAATGTTATATTTCTCATGACACCAATTTTAATAGAAATAATGATACTTCCAACATTACAAAACACATTCCACCTTTACAAAATGAATCGAATTTTATAGTTGTATAATTAAACGCACACAAAAAAATTTCATACCTAAAATATTTGAGCAGATACTGGTATGCTAAAGCATGATTTTAACTTATCTTTTCAGTCACCACACATTTTTGCAAAAAGCTATTCGCAACTCCAGCGCTCGAATAGACTACCTTGCGGAGATTTACAAAACTGCCGACAAAACTAAAATATTGCGTTCAATGTGTTCATTTTGGGCAAAACAAATAGTTTGTTATGTGTATTTTTTTATTTGCGTAATTCATCATTTGGAATCGTCATCCGCAACAGCGTAACATCAAAAATATCTGATATAAACTGACAGGGTTGCCACGCACCGGGAAAACCGGGAAAACCTGGAATTGTCAGGGAAAATGAAAATCGCTGAAAATCAGGGAAATGTCAGGGAAAATGAAAAATTGCATATTTCCGATCGTTCTTGGCGCGGCCTGCGGTCTATGACGTCAAAAAAAAAAAACTTTCTGCCTTGTTTTTTTCGCCGCCATTCCCTTCCCATTCGTCGTTTTGTCATTCCCCTCTTTCTTCTTCCCCCTGCAGTTATTTTTATCAACAACTCTGCCATTGGCACGTGCGCCATAGCAGTCGGCGTGCACCATAGCAGTCAGCGGCGGACATGCGCAGAAGGTACTTCTTTTCTTCCTCGTTTGAGCGGGCTCTGTTTAAGCGCTGCTTGTTAACGTCAGCAGTTCTGAAGTTATGAAGCACAGCACGTTGTTTTGTCTGGGAGTGCCGACTGAAGTTTTTAATGAGCTGCAATAATCTTTTCATATTTTATATTATTTCTTTAAATTAATTAATGAAATCGTATTATTCTAAACAATTTTGCTCTGTAAATTTAGTTCATTAGACAATTTTAAACTTAGAAAGTTTCTTTTTTACAGAAGTATCGCTAATCTTTTAGTATTTTGGTAGTGATCTTTTAAGACTTCCAATGCGCTTCTTTCTTTCAAAATAAAAGTAATCCGATTTAAAAAAAAATCTGCACATCAGAGAAGTTTCTGATCAATGCTCAAACTTTATGACAGGCTGCCCACAGGAGTGATTATGGCGCAAGTTGCGCCATCAATTTTTTTTTTTTTTTTTGGGGGGGGGGATTTTTTAATTATTTATTTTACTTTATTTTTATTCAAATTATTTACTCATATTATTTTACTTTATTATTTTCATCTGTGTGTGTGTATTTTATTGGAGAGCGAGCACACTTTTTTTTCAAAACAATAATAATTAAAAATAAATAAATAGGTTAAAAAAATAAAAAAAGAGGGTTCAAAATAAAAAAAAACGCCAAGGCGTTCAGAAATATGGGGGGGGGAGCACCCCTGTTTTATGAGCAACAAACAGGGGAAATATGTGAAGCTAAAAGGTGCATGATTTTTTTACAGGCCAGTTTAAAAGCGCTATGAGTTCAATGGATTGGAGGGGTAGAAAGCAATAATTGAAAAAGTTTAGGTTTCATAAGTTTTAGTTCAGATTATTTTAGCAATTAACTTTATTTTTGTGATACAGATGTCACAATTGCTAATTCTGCAGTTCTTTCACTTGATGTAAGGCAGTGGCTCCTCGCTATTGAAAATTAGATATGCCACATTTACATTGATTGTTTATTACAGTAATTTGCTTCACTTGTGTTAGTACATTAGGGTAGTTCAAAAATACACTTTAAAAAAAAAGGTTTCTCCTAGAAAACAGGACACCACTCAAAGTTTTTAGACTTGTGGATAGTAAAATACTGGAGGAATTTTAACTTCCTATTCGAACTGAAAGAGGGTGCTCGACCCCCTCCCTCAAACTTCATAAGTATGAGGAAGGGGTTAAAAAAATTCATTGAACTGAAAAAACAATGTTACATACTATAATCTACACGAGTTATATGCATATTCATTGCAATAAAATAATTACTTACATAAAAAAAAACAGCTGGGGAAATTAAATGTTTCTAAATCTGACTTTTTCTATGCTAGAGCTAATGTTAAATGGAGGTGTCATTGAGCACCCTCTTAAAATTTGAGCAAGAAGCTAAAACTTTTACAGCACAATACTATTAGTAAGTCTAAAAAAAATAAGGGGTTCTTGGACTCGAGCCGAGAGAGAAAAAAAATTGAACCACCCTTATTACATATTTTTGATTATTTCAGCTTGAGTAAATTAAATTTGGTAGCCATTGTTTGTAAAGTTTGAAAATGAGGTAAGTTTTATCAAAATTTGAGATGTATATATTAATGTTGCAAAATGAAGGTGGAGATTGATAACCTGGAATTTTTCTCAAAACCACCTGGAAAACCTGGAAATGTCAGGGAATTTCATTCTTGAACTTCCGTGGCAACCCTGACTGTGAGTACACATTTTATTTATCTTGTTCTGAGTGAATTTGAATAAATATCAGTTTTTCATTTCGATGTAAAAAAAAAACTTAACAACATTGACTGGACACTTTTCCTTAAACTAATTCCACATAAATGATTTAAATAACCTTTGTTACTACAGTATCCTACTGAAATAGACAGTATGCAAATAAATTTTCTTGAAAATATTTATCGCAGAACAGATTGAAAAATCCAGAAAGAACGTTAAGAATTTGAACAATAAAAAAATAAAAGTTCGCCAAAAATCTGTTTATATTGTTATGGTTTTAAAATTGTGTGAAAGAATAATGTATCTTGACAAGATTTCGCATATCAGTTAAATCATTTCCATGACGAATGGATTAAATGCATGATGATTTCTTTTGATATCCAATCATATAGTCATAGAAATAAATTATCTAGTGTTAAACGTTACTCTTGACAGTCTGTCACGTATGTGCACTATGTGACAAAAATGTCAACAAATGCCGGAAATGTCACGAAACTGAACTTAATATGTACTAATGTATAGAAAAAACGGTACAAAATGAAAATTCCGTTCGAAGCGAACCAAAAACTTATGAATTCCGAATTCAACATCGTGAAAATGGCTGCTTCAGAACACTTACTGTGTGTTCTGTATAATTTTTTACTTTCGTAATACTTTTTGATTTCTAATCTCTTTCTACATGGGTCAGAATAACCAAAAGACTTTGAAAAATCTTTTCAAATGAATGAAGAACAAAAAATCATACATGCGAACAAAAATATCTATCATTTCCTAAGTTTAGAAGCAATTTATATGTTACAGCGTGCGTTTGTTTTAGTTTTTTCATCGGCCATTAGACAGTGGCTGCAGCGCCCCCTATAGTTTGTTGGAGTCGCGAATAAATTCTTCCAATTCATTGGCAATGAAGCCCTAAATCAAATAATTCACGATATCAGTAATCAAATCCGTCAAGTCAGATGCTTAGTTGAAAGTTTATTTTTACTACATAAATACGGGTCCTTATTGTTGATTATCATGATTTTTTTCAATATATTATCGGTTTTCTTTGTTATCCTAATTTTCACCATACTCAGAATGCATTTTATACTTAGAAAACGTATAAAAAATAACTTCGCACTCGCAATTACATACAGCTAATACGGTGAATCCGAAGTTTCTTATCCGCCATCAAAAAGCAGCTGACTGCTGCTCTCCATACACCCATAATGACGTCACGCAAATAAGAGCTGATTAGAGTTTGGCCTTGCTCGATCTGTGGTTAATTCTTCTGGATGAGTTGACTCACTACTCACGAAAGGTAGCTCACTCCCTGCTCACCCCATTTACCCACGCATGTTGTGATCGTTCACAAATCACACACACACACACACAATTCACTGTTTATCATTTAACTCCAACACTTTATGTAGTTGTGGACAGAACAACATAACAATTATGGCATATTGGTTTCACAGAAACCCATTAAAGGCGACAAGTCAAGTAAACTTTGAATTGAAATTAATTGTCAGTGATTCGCAAGCAGTTCAAGTTTGCAGGTCAGTAAAATGCAAAACTTAGATGTTATTTATTTTTCATTCTGAGAGAAATCTTGTTCTCAGTATATTTCGCAATACACGTTTTGTTCATCTATCTGTTTTATTATTTATTTTGATCTGTTTGTGTATTGTTTTAAGAATTCGTGAATAATAATTCTTTATTTTTGGATCGAGTATCTGACTTATTCAAAAATTTCTCAAAAAAAAAAAAAAAAAAACTGTTCTCTTTGACACTTGTGCGTTGTCTTCTAAATTAATTTTTAGAAGCATAACAACAGTGTCTTAAGTTTAAGCGAAGTTGTAAAAGCTGTAATTAGAAATATTAAGCTTCAGATCAGTTAAATTATTTTTCTTAATGTAGTGGCTAGCATAAAATTTTAATTCTAATGATTTTCATTGTTCTTCATGGAGTTATGTCCCAAGTCACTATAGTGACTAATTTTCTTTGCGTGTAAGAAAATATTTACTTGCTTTTATTTGCATCAATATCCTTTTAAAGTTCCTCCTAGAGTAGGTGATGTTTATTTATTTTGAAATTGTTCTCTCTAGGATTCTGTCACATCCTGTCAGATAAAATGTAGGATCAAGATAATAGAGAGAGTTCTTAGTTAGATCAAGTGCTTTGAATAATGTGTGTCTTGAATAATGTTAGTTGCTGCTTTCTCAGGATGTTTACAACCACCAACCTTCTAACTTTGTGATTTTTTTTTTTTTTTCTGTTGAATAAAACTTGCCATTATTGTATTTTTCATTGAAGTAAATTCTTAGCATTTTCAAACTTAAAAGTTATTGGTAATTTCGGCATTAAATAAGTAATAGGTCCCTTAATCAAAAACAGTTTGTATTGTGTTCTTCCACTTGCTTTTTGTGAATTGCTGCAAAATAACCTAACTCTTTGTTTTAAATTTAGTTCACTTATTTAAAATTTTTTTTCAAAAACTACTTTAGCATTTGAATTTAGTTTTTTAGAAACTAGAGCATCAATTATATTTCTCAGTGCATCACTCCATGAAGATTTTTTTGTGCCCACTTGAAAAAGTGAACTATCTTTTATGCAGCAAACTTACTGTTAAATTTTTTAAAAAAGCAAGTAATAATGGGTGCAGAGTAATCATAAAGCTTATTTATACTTTACACATGTGAGCAAAATTTAATTTTTTAATTTTCCTTTTTGCTTGTTCTGACACATATCACACTCTTTTCAGTTTTGTCTCTGCACTTGAATTCTGTTCAAAACTTTCTGAAACTAGTCTCTAAAATATGAATACATTGCAATTTTTCTACTTCATTTGTAATTTCCTTCATGCTAAATAAATAAGTGTTAAACTTTGGTCACAAATTAATCATTCCAATTATACAAGCAGACTCTGAATTTAAGTGTTGTTTTTTTTTTTTTTTCTCTTTTCATTCATGTCATAAAAATTGCATAAAGCAATGTATAGTTTCTATATGTTAGTAGCTGCTAGCAGAGATTCATTTCTTTTTTGTTTGAGACAGAGCTTTGGAATACAGCTCGTTCCTAAAGTGGACGCTAGGCGGCTCTTGCACGGAGGCAAGACGAGGACACCTGCCCCCTCACATCCAAACTCACTTTTCAGACTCACTTTTCAGAAAATATCTCTGCAGCCCTGCCCCCTTAGCAAAAAGGGAAGGTGCTACAAGTTTGACATGTGTGTCTGCTAATGGCATGTTGAAAACAAATGCATAAGACTGATGAACTTTATGAATTTGAATTGTGTTATTTTGTAGGGACTTCATGATCAGTAAACTGCTAGACACCTGAATTTATAACACTATGTACCCCATATTTTTTACTAAATATTGCTACCAATTTGATTATTTTCATTGTAGCATCATACATGTTTTCCCACCTTTAAACCGTAATCTAGCCTCCCTAAAAATTTTTACATCTCCCTCCCTTCCCCAACCATGTAGGATAAGGATTTAAGTCTTTGGACTACATACAGAGCCTTTGATATACTTTTTTATTCATTAATTCTTTAGTTTATTTTCTGTATTTTCGTTTGTAGTGAAATAAGACAAAGCAGGAATAGACTGCTGGATTTGTTGAGCGATCCAAATAATGATGCTGCGACATTGACAACGGCATTTGAAAGATATTTGAGTTTCCTCCATGGCTTAATTGTTGCTCCTGACGAAAAAGGTGGAGAGAGTAAATTACGGTATTCTGCAAGATTTCGATGGACACAATCTCTTATGGGGAATACGCCTTTGTAAGTAAAATTAAATGTTTCAATCCAATCTCTTTTTGATTTTAATTGGTATAATCAACCTTTGTCTTATCTTTTAGTAAGAGCAGGCAATTCAGGTTGAGTAATTTGGATGCATATATTTCTGCAGGTTTTTGCATATTCCGTTGATGTGCTACTTTTCTAATTAGCGCATCTGACAAAGAAAATAAAGATTGCACAGAGTTAAATCAAAAATTAGAATAATATTTTTCACTCCATCCAAGCATTCCAAAGCTCGAGTTAATTTGCATTTTTTCTGTTTTCAATTTTATTTATCTTACCAATTCATATTGTTTTATGCTTTTCCTTTCTTCATTCCATTTTTTTTTTTCAGTATTTCCTCCCCCACCCCAAATTAAAATACCCTTCTAAAAATATCTTCAATCCATTTTTTAATGGTAGCAAAAATTTTTTTTTTAGCATTTTCAAACCTTCTATTATTTTTTTAAAAATCAAATATGCTCTGTGCACTAAACTGTTATTCTATGTTCTAATATCTGTCTATTTAAAATTTTCAATATATTTATTGCATTGAATTTAGATGTTTCATAAATGATTTCTATCATTGTTGTATGATTAAAAAAAACTGATGTATGAAATTGTTTGAAACTTTAGCTGCCTTGCGCTTTTGTGAAGAAATAATCTAAATTAGGCAATGTCCGCAGTGCATATTAAAATACAACTTTTTTTTTCTTTTTTCAGACTGTTTCAAATATTTTAATACATTTATGATATGATTGTAAAATTGCAAACAATGTAGTTTTTTAGTTTCACATTACATGTTTATACTGTCAGTCCAATGAGACCTTTATCCTGAACGAAAGGTTTACTGTCTGTCACCCATGACTGACATAATCTGAACAAAATTTCTTTGTCTGTAAGCAGTGATATGGCAGCTGACATGTTCAGAATAGAAAACCTGAACTTTTTGATTGGTATAAACTCAATTAAATGTTTTTGTACTCTTTCAACCATCACTTTTCAATGAGTTGGTTTTTCTCATAATGAGCAACCTGAATAAATTTCGTTGAAATGGCATAAAATATCGTTTTAAAAGTTTAGCTTTGCATCTCTGATTTGTTGTCATGTGTCACAGTAAAGGTAACAATGTTGTTAAAATGATGGCATTGAATCTGTTTCTGTTTTACAAGCTACAGTCCACCGTTCTGCCAACTGAGCTTTGACGGCTCAGGCACTGAATTTTAAAAATTGCTAATAAAATTGTTGCTTGTTGTGCAACAATCCTGGAAAGTTCAGCATTTTCTGGAGACTGGAGGTGTGATATGGTTTAAAAATATTTTGACTGAAAACCATATTGGTATTTAACTACTGAGTCAGAACGCTACAAAATATCTTGTGTAGCGCTCAGAAAAAAATTCAAAACCTATGAAACAAATCCTCATTATTAATAAATCTTTAAACCATTATTTTTCTTCAGGGTTCGTACACGCCTTCAAAACTCTCCAATACATCCTTCATTTAGGAAATTTTTTTTAAAGTTATAAAAGTTGAAGGTGGAAATATTATTAGATGACTAAGATATATCATAAATAAAGTAAACCATACTTTAATGGTGCTTGGCTGGCTCTCCACCACACTCTCATCTGCAAAGTCAGTTTTTCGAATTATTATCTAAATATTTAGAAATACATAAGCAAATGTACTACGTTAAGTGATTGTGTTAAAAAAACAATTGTTTAGCAAATGTTTTAGGTTATGATATTGTAACGTCCACAAAGTGATGTCATGCCTTTAGAGGGTGGAGGGGTTCATGACATTGTGACAAGGGGAAGAGAGAGGGTGACAAAAAGTAACATCATGCAGTTATTATAACAGTATGTTTATAAAAAATATGACATGTGACAAGAGGAGGAGTAAGATCTAGTGTGACACTTTGTGACAAAGAAGGACGGGGTCAAACATTTGAAAAAAAAAAGTGCGACATCATTTACGGGCAGCCTATTAGTACTCCTTCAAAATCTCATTTTTCTCCCTCAAAACTCCTTCATTTTATTTGGGAAATTGAGTACGAAGCCTGTTCTTTATTTGTTTGTTTATTTATAAATTATTATTATTATTATTTTGGCATTTATGGGAGTTTTAAAACTTGAGCAATGCTCCTAACTGTTTTGGGACAAAGCAATGATGTTTAAAAAGTATGATTGTTTCATATGTATTTCAACATTCCTGGTTTCGTTTGAAGCTAGAGTTTAATTGTTTTAAATTAATTAAAGGGCTCAACAGGATGCTGTCTTTGAACTGGTATCCATTTGCCAGAATGTTGGAATTTGGTTCATGAAGCATGCTGCAATGATAGCTGGAAAAGATGAGTAAGTGTTACTACTAAATTTATCCATACCTATACCTGTAAATTAGAAATTTTTGAATGTGACACGAGTTTTCAAAATTAATTATTATTATTATTATTTATTTCCTTCAAAATTCCATTGTGCAATCTAAATTGACCGTTTGATGTTTTGAAAAACTGAACATAAGAGAACTATATTATGATGCAAAAAATTTCAACTTAATTTCAAACGAGTGTTTTAGGGTTACTGGGAACCTTTTTTTCAGTGTAAACAAGTTAATTGTCAATCGAGTGAGTCTCAAAGCCACAAGCAGTAACGAAGATGGTTGGTTCATTGGTTTATTGGATTTTTATGACGCAAGAGCCCTTGAGGGCTATACTGCGCCAAACAATTTTTCATTATTTACTATTTATTTTTCATTTTAGAATAAGTCAAAAAGTAAAAGTAAGCATATTTTGAAGTAAAAAGCATAAATGTCCAAGTACTAGTATTAAAAAAGGGCAGTCTTAAAAACATATAAACATTAAAAACATATAAGGAAAAATGGATGAAACAATATCTTGAAAAATAATGAAAGGACAAAATCACATAATAGTGAGACAAACACTAAATTAAAAGTCTTTCAAAGATGGATTAAAATCATTAAAATATTTAAAACGTATTTGATTAAAATTTGGGCAGTTGCATAAAATATGCACCACTGTCTGGTTGACGTTACATTTAATACAAGTTGGAGCTGGTTCACAGCATAAGAGGTATTTATTGTGGGTGAACCTGGTATGACCAATGCAAAGACGAGTTAATAAAACTTGTTCTCTCCTGATAAATTGTAATGGTTTGAAACCTTAAGCCGACGGTTGAATCAAATGCAATTTATTTAGTGTTTCTAGATTCCAGGTCCGTTGCAGTGTGTGTTAAGACATTCACAAATTACGTTTTTAATGTCATCAAAAGGAACACTATCGTCGACCATGATGTTGTAGTGAAGATGGACCAAGAGGCTGTTATCTACTTATCATGCATGAGTTTTACACTTATTTTCACAGAAATCCTCTTTTTAAACAACTTTTCATGTACATTTAAAAAAAAAAGATCTTACCATAGTTAAAATGAATTTTATAATTTCTGTCACAAAAGTAAAATTGAAACCATGTTTTCTAAACCTGAAAAGTTGAACAAAAGTATTCTGCCGTGCTAAGTGCAAAAGTTGTATCTGCAGTGGTGCTCAAAATGAAAAATTCATGATTAAAGTTACAACTCATTTCTTTGATTTATGATTTATCTTAAAATTCAACTCCTGGTAATCGTTTCATAAATGATTTATGTAACCCACGCAAGTGAGTATTTTTGTAAAAACTTTGATTTAAAATTAATGAATGCAGTTACGAAAAATTCTCTCTTCAATAAAGTTTTCATATACTAGGTAAATTTCACCGTAAGTGACTATTACTTGTCATGTTTAGGGGTATTAGCACAGATACGACAAAAATAGCTTAGTAAAACGAGCTTGAAAACATCTTCTTTTTTGGTCTATAAGATTTAGCTGTCGCTTTAACTTGTAAATAATAGAACAGAATGTGTATTCTGAAAAATAAATACCATTCTCAAAATTTCAGGAGAACTGCGTAAACCATAATATATTTCAGTTCTCTATATTCATTAACTGAGCGTGTTAGCTAGTTTTGACAGCAGATGATACTTAATAATTTTAAAACAAAAATGGATAAATAAAATAAGTTGAAATTTTATATGAATTTTCATTAGGCAATAATATTTCATAATCTTGATTTATTTACTGAGCATGAAGATAGTTTTAGCAGCAGATAATACATAGACAAGAATATAATTGACTGTAGAATGAAATGCTTTTTTTTTTTGCTGAAAAGAATCAGATCTAAATATTTACATAAACCTTTATGCTAGGTAGCATTAGTTTTTTTATAGACCTTTATCAACTATTCAATTAATAGGTAACCTAAATTTTAGTACTACCTTAAGGTATAAAAGTCATATCTACATAATTACTAAAGAAAAAAGGGGGTAACTGCTGCATATAGCACTTTAAAGGCTTAATATTTGTCTCTTGCATTTAAAATATCAAATACAAATACAAAAGTGACGACCAGCAACAGACTGTGGGCCCAACTAGGCTGGTCCTAGTCAATTTACAATCCCCAGTGAAGATCAATGACCCTCTTAAAACTATCTACTCCCTTGCTCATTACCACCTCTTCTGCTAAGCTGTTCCAAGGTTCCACTACCCTGCTAAAATAATAATTTTTCCTAACATCCATGTTATCCTGAGATTTAAATAGCTTAAAACAATGACCCCTTGACCTGTTTTCAGTGCTGAACTTTAGCCCTGTAACATCTTTCATTTTAATAAATTTAAACAACTGAATCATGTCCCCTTGGTCCAGGGGCGGCATTTCACCATTTCATTTGGGAGGTCGAATTTCTTAAATATGTATAACCCCAAAGCCAAACCAAACACACATTAGCTAACAAGAAGTTGTCATAAAATCGGTTTAGTATGAATAAAATTAGTGTTTAGAAACAATTAAAATTTTGATTCATTGACTAAAAATTTATCATACAAAACATCTCGCTGCTAAAGATTTTATACCTTTTGGAAAAGTTATAATGCATGATTTTTCGAATTCGGAAGAGCAGGGAATCGTGTTACTAATACTATCAGTGCCCAATGTCGTGCTGTTTTGCCAGTTCAGCTAAATAGAAAAGGTATTTTTTTTCCCTTTTGTGCTTCGAAAATATTTCTCTAACCTCCTGAGACACAAAAAAAATCTTTCTCTAATAGCTAAACCGATTGTAATAGTTAAAAAATAATTGAAGTAACACAAAGTTATGTATAAAAACACTTTTTATATCTTGCTCTTCATAATCACCCATGCTACTTCAAAAACTGTGAGGGGCTTAAACTTGTCAACATTGACTAATCTAGTCATGTCAGTGCTCGCAGTTTCAATGAGATATCATCTGCCTCCAGCTCTGTTATTCACTATTCCAGACTGATGAGCCCATAAGAAGGACGAAACTGAAGTCTCTGGATGTGAAAATCATTCTGTCGGCATATTGCTTGTAATTGTTCTTTCCTCATGCTAAAAATTTTACTCACAGTTGAAACATTTTATTTTTCGTTTTCAAAATCCAATCCAAATAACCATAATCCCAGCCAACCATATAGAAAAATAATTATCATCAAATTTTGTGTTAATTTCATTCGAAACTGAATCTATTACTTCATACAAAATATTCAAAAATTAATGTTTGACTTCACATTATCAAGTGGATTTTTGTCACTTTTTTTTTTTTCCGCCTCTTTAAAATTGGCTAGGCGGAAGATTTTTTTTTTTTTTTTTTTGAAAAATTTCACGATTGATTGAAATGTACACACAGATCAATTGCAGATTGAACTGTGGTTTGAATAGTCGAGTAGCGGATTGAAGATATATTTTGATAGAGTAAAGCATTTTTCAAAAACCTTTTCTCGATGCAAACAAAGTGGATAAAAATTCAAACGAAGTCATACATGCTAAAGGGCATGAGCTTTTTCACCATTGAAAGAATCGTTTTGCAATAATTCTTCCAGTCGTCAAATCACTGCTTTGAAGTTATAGAGAAATGGTTTTATCGTTTTAACTCTTGAAGATTATCTTGTGTCACTCCGCGATTGCATAATTATAGAGTCCCATAAAAGGTATTTGGTTAATATGTCTTTTTTTTTTAATAATCACATGCATTTTGTAGAAGTTTTTATCAAAGCATTATAGTGTATTGAGCAGCTGAAACGTGTTTCTAGCAGAAGAAAGCAATGAACACTCATTAAATAAATATAAACTTAAAAAATGAGCATAAAAATGAATGTAAAATATCAAGGAATTTTCTTGTGAAAACCATGCTGCCATACCACTTTTCACGAGCCTCTCGTATTGCACATACCATCGTAACACTGGGCACACAAGTGTGAAATATTTAGCCTATATGAGGCAATGTCATCTTTAGTTAAAATTAACCATGGTTTTCTATCAGTTTTTTACGTTCTGAAAAAGCCGAAAATACTTCATGAATTTCTAAGTCATCATCCAAATACGAAAAACACTTCTTCTAGTCTGAGAATGTGTCTAGTCTCATCAAATAGTTGCTGAGAAACAGTGAGATTTCCTTTAGTGAACATTTATTTCCGACTTACATAAATTGAATTCATCCATTTTCTATCATTCTGCTCAAAAAATTTGGGGGTGCAACCGCCCCCTCTTGACCCCCTTATTTGCCGCCCCTGCCTTGGTCTCTTCTTTGCTCAAGACTACATTTTTAGCCTTCTAAGCCTGGAATCGTAGTCTAAATGAGAAAGTCCATTTATTAGCCTTGTAGCCCGCCTTTGAACCCTTTCCAATACATTAATATCTTGCTTAAGATAAGGAGACCAAAACTGAACAGCGTACTCCAAATGAGGTCTTACCAAACTTCTATATAAGGGCAGAAGAACTTCTTTAGATTTGTTTGAAATAGATCAATTGATAAACCCAAGCATAAACCTTATCCAACTATGCAAAATGTGCAGTTACAACTTTATTCCCGAAGCTTTTCTTAATATTTCGCATCCACAAATTGAAAAAAAAAAAAAACTTTTTTAGAAATTTAGGTCAACTAAACTACTAATGACCACCCGATGACAATAAATCAATTTTGATAAAATGTGCAGATACAAGTTCTGTGCTTAGCATGGCAGTATTGGCAAAAATACATGCCATGTGTAAGAATCCAATCTTTTGCATCTTATTTAAGTACAATAATTATTTTTTGAAGTTAAAATTTACTTTACCACATACAACCTAAAAAATTGTTTGTTTTACTATTTATTCAAGTAATTTATTTATTTTCTCTTGATTTTAGTCATTAACTTATTGGTAGTTTTTAATTTGTCGGATTTTTTTAAACACACCTAACAGCATTCTGATATGTATCCACCTACGCTCATTCTTATTGTGATGATTTTCTATTCACTTGAAGTTCGACTTCTTTCCAAGCTGGCGCTCTCATACCTGTTTTTTAGACACTTAAGTTAACACACCTGTTCAATTCTTAACTTTTAATGATGTAATATTCTATTTTTTGTGACTTATTGTCAAAATATAAATAAATAAATAATACTTTGAAACTTTTATTAGGATCAATATGGATGAAGCAAAAGAAGTTCATAAGTGCTTACGCAAGGCAGCTGGATACTTTTCCGCTATGCAAGTAAGATATTTCTCTTTATTTATTTATTTATTTTATTTTTTCTTTTGTGCCATAAAAATTAATGCAAAATTATATTTGTTACAATAGTCATAACATTATTTTTGTAAATTTTATTTTAGGAAAAATATGTAGGAAGCTTGCTTCAGAAACCCGTGCCTGGATCCGATTTAGATTCTAGCATTGTGAATGCATACATAAGTCAGTGCACAGCTGAAGCTCAAGAAGGTATTAATGAGTACTAGTACTTAAAGCTTGAGTTTGTTCGCTTGAATCAGGATTTAAATAAAGTGATTTTTTTTTTTTAACTAATAAAAGATCATTGATTAAAATTATTAAAAGAATTTTTTTTTCATTTGATTTCGCAGTTTTAGAATATGATGTTCTAAACAGAAGTGTGTTTCATTTGTAATTCTGCAGCTTCAATTAACAAAGCTACATAGATCCCTCTCTGCCTGTCTCTCTGTGTATGTAATACAGCAACACTTTAGAGCTGATTAGTTTTTTTTAATTTTGCAATATTATGGTTATTCTTCAGAAATAAAATAAAGCTGATGTATTTTAATCAGTGGTTGAAAAAATTACTTTTAGTGCACTACTTTCAACCACTGATTTTAATACATGCTGTAATAAACAAAATGGACTATTAATCCTTATTTTTCAAGATTTTCTTAACCTGTATTCAACAAAATGTTTCTAATTATAATACTGTTTTACCCTGTGAAAAAAGTTATCAAAATCTCAAATTTCTTTTCTTGACTAGTTTCTTTCCTTTTTAGCCGCATTATTAAAAGTACAGGGGGGGAGGGGAATATGTATTGATACCAATAGTATTTGAATCATTATGCTCAGAAAGAACAAAGTCTTCAAATAAATTTGGCTTAAAAAATTAAAATTTGTCTTTCGATTGAATCTGTCAAAGCTTTAAAAATGAACTTAAAATATAAAATGTTAAAAGAAATTTTTCTTTTTGTTGTCATATTGTTGCCTCGGAGCAACAGTAAGATATCCTACTGTTGCTTTAATGTGACAATAGCTATGATTTGATTATTTACAATAACATATTTATAAAGTAGGATTTGTAAATATCAATATAGTAACGCTTGTTTATAGCGAATTTATAGCTCTTTCACACTTTACTATATATAATTTAACTTTTCATGATGAAATTACAGCCATAACAAAATTTTTATTTCGTCCTTTCAACTTTGCAACAAGCTAGACTATATTGCCATGTGCAGATAAAGGACAGCAACTGCAAATTTTTCATTTTGCCTTTTTGTCATCTCTTGTACGTTATCTGTATTGTACAAGCTTGTTTATTTGGTTTCGGCTTTAAAAAACGTCTAATTCCAACATTTTCCTGTTGTTAGTATTGAATCCACCACACATTTCTTCAAATATCTCGAAAACTCATTTTTGCAGATACTGTCGTTTACCTGCACACGGCAGTATGTATAATAATAGTTTAATAATGTCCTATTTAAGAGATCGATATTGCAACATGTTAGGCATATGCTCACCTGCCAGGAGTTTTCAAAAAGAGGATCTTAGAAATTATTTCAGTAGTATTTTCCTCTTCGCACCCTTAATTGTAGTCCTTGGCATGTAGACAATATGCAAGTTCTATGACTGAATTTTTTCAGCCTTATTTTTTTTTAAAAAATGGCATCTGTGGTAAATATAAATGTTGTTCAAAACTTTTGGAAAGCTATATAATGTTTTTATAATTTTCTTACTGTGGTTCTTAATCGATCTTTATGTGTTTTAGTAACTATCGCTCGAGCCATTGAATTGAAACATGCTCCAAGCCTTATCTCAGCGTTAGCGAATGAAACTTCCAGAATGTATAGTTCCGGAGGTAAAGTATTATGATTTGATTATTTGGTATGTTTTATTAAAGTAATATTCTGAAGGTAGATATGTTTCTAAACTGAAAAAGAATTATTTAAATTGCTTTGCCTTTTTTTTTTTTGTAATGACATACAAAGAGACCACTGCTTAATTGTACAGTTAAGACTTGATTTTACAAACTCCTTGTGAACAAGGAAAAAGTTCATAAATTCAAACTCATCAAAAACTATACTATGAATGGTGCACATATTTCCATGACAAATTCTATCAGTAATGAGACATATTTTATTTTTTGTTGGATTTATATTTTATTAAATTAAAAGAGTGTAACTAATTCAGAGGATCCAGATGCAACCAAACGTTAGATGAGATGTAGTTGCATGAGAGAAAACTATTTTAAAAAGTCTAAATGCATTAGAAGGCTCAGAAAGTTGAAGAATTCCTTTATTTGCTAGAGTCAGCCGAGTTAATTTGTCAGCGATGTTTTAAGTATGTCTGTTACTGGTGCGGTTACCCTAGTTCTTTAAAAAAGAAAACAGAAGGATGAAAAAAGAGAGTAAATTACAATTGAAATGTAAGAGAGTATCTTCTTCCCTGAGATTTCCTGTCCCTAGTGCTGAAATCCTTAAGAGCTACTTTAACTTGCCAGGAGCTCATTAAAAGAAAGATTTTGCCGTAAAAAAATATTGAAAAGTTTCACTATTTCAGTGGTTGGAAGTAGCGCTCTACAAGTAGTGACGCTACTGTAGTAGCTATTTTTTTTAGTAGTTTGTAGAGTAGCGCACTGCTTTTAAAAAGAAGGTAGTATAGTGAGTAGTTCGATACAAAATAAATAGTAGTTTGCTAGTTTGTAGCGATTTCGAGAAGCTACTTTTAAATAAACTTAAATCAAGGTTCAAACGAATTTCACTGGCCCAAATTTTGCACAAGTAGGGTAATGGAGGGCAAAGTAAAATGGTGAAATATCAACTATTTCTTCAAAAAATTGATTTTTTTCAATAAATATTTGTTAAAAATGTTTGGTACATTTTACGAAACTATCAAGCTGTTAAATAAAAACAATAAAGTAGGTAGATAGCGGTGGTATATGTGGGATTTAGGGGCAACGTTTTATGAACAGATTTTTCGAGTTTTATAAAAAGTTTTTTTTTTCTATTTGGCCTGCATACAAGTGCTGGTTTACACTTTCAGAGGCAAGACAGCACAGGTTGCCAGTGTTCAAATTATATAAAACTTTTTCCCCAATTGTTTTGATATAAGAGGGTATGTTACTTGAAAAATCAACTTTCATTTTTTGTGGGGCACTCTAGTTTATATTCTGTTTAATTACATATTTTTTAAAAAGTAGCGAAGTGGCGACTATATTTCAAAAGTAATTTGTGATAGCTACATTAAAAAAAAGTAGTTGTAGTTAACTACATTTGTAAGAAAGTAGTTGTAGTTGTAGTTCACTACAAAAAAATGTAGTTTTTCCAAAAACTGCACTATTTAAATAAGATTTTTTCGAAACTAGCAAAAACGGGTTGATTCAGGAGCGAATTGGGTCTGCTTTGTGGCCACTTCACAAAAGGGTCATTCCATTTCAAATCATCCAGGGGTGGACACCCAAGGTTCTCAGATCTTGATGAAACTTCTTGAGGCTATTCTATACATGGATATAAGAATAACTGAATTTTTTTATCTTTCTATGACAATTACTTTGTAAATGCCAGCACTTAAAAAATTTCCCAAAAACTTGTCGTTTAGCAAAAATTCCGTATCCAGCAACTGTACATACATACACAGTTTTCACTATAAAAGATTTATTTTTTGAGATACAAAGTTTTTTTTTTCTTGTGATCGGATTTGTACTGTAAAGTCAAATTTGTAATTAGATTTAAGATTTAAATCAGTAATAATAACTAAAAAAATCTTTAAACACCAAAACTGAGTTCAATTTCGGACATTGACTTGTGCTCAGAAAGTGCTAAATAGCATTTTTAGCCCTCCAAAACTTCCCAAACCCAATATGTTCTTGGAAACCAGGTTAAAAATGGTGCAACCTTATGCAAAAAAATTGGTGGAGTTTGGAGTTTTATTCAAGTTAGAGCTGATCAAAAGTGTACTTTTGAAATACACAAAAATCAACCAAAGGTGTTCTCTACTAGATCAAATCTTAAACTAATAAATAAAGTCAGGCATTTAGCACCAACAGGGCATGTTAATTAGATACACCAAAGTGAAGAGTAAATATTAATATATGAGCTTTTTTTTTTAATAATATTTAGGACAACTGCTAAAGTTGAGAACTCTCAACTTTTGAGGTTAAACTCTTCTGTCAGTCATCAGATATACAGAATTTTTGTGAGTCCCAACCACTTTATTTATTTTTTTTTATAAATTTATTGTCACTAACTCATAAATTTAGGAACCATATTTTAATTTATGGGCTAAGACATTTTCTCCCTCTACTGGACTCAGTTGCTTGGTTTTGTCTTCACTGCTTGCTTGCCAATGTTTGTTGTTGAAAGGTGGCCAGACTAAAGCTGTATTTTCATTACTGTCTGCTTGACCCTTGTTTTATTTTATTTATTTATTTATTTTTATTTTATTTATTTATTTTTATTTATTTATTTATTTATTTTTTTGACAAAAGTTTTCCATTGTTATAATGCAAAATGTTACTGGGTGTCAAATTTATGTTTTTGGTTTTTTTAATACACTTGAACCTCCTATGGGAAATTTATTTCATCTATGGCGGTTTTCCGAAACTTCATTTTTTGCCAAGCACAACATTTCACTTTGAAGGAAGTGATCAAAGGTGAAAATAAAATTCTTTTAATAAGTGATTATTTTGTAACTATGTATTAATGTTTAAAGTTGAAAAACAAAATATGCTGTGGATTGTATGTTAATAAAACTGTGAAGGTTAAAGTTAGAAAATTTTGTCTCCGCATTTTCTGACTTGTATGACATTTATTGAATATTTTTATTGTTACAGTAATATAATTAAAAAAACCATACGCAGAAATAAATTTTGTTAGTGCTAATACATTTAAAACTTAAGATAAGTTTCTGAGGCCTTCGGACAGCCAGTTTTAGGTGTTCTTTCATTTGAGACTGTAAATCGAAAATTAAAATTCCGGGGTAAAAGAGAGTACTTAAAAAGTTTTGGTCAGAAGACCACAGAAACTCTATTTCAGGCCTTAAAAATGTTTACATTTACAAATAGACTTCTACGTATGATGTTTTCTACTGTATCACTATAAGTTTTCAAAAGTATGCATTGAAATACTTGTCAGAATATGCAAAGTAAAATTAGTTAAACACAATTTTGTACACTTTATTGTAAATAATACATGGTATTTTTTTTTCTTTTTTTGGACTTCGAGGGAAAATTATTCGAAGTGAAATAATTGTATGGATAACTTGTCACCTGTAGAACATTGACTGATAATTGTGACATTAAATTGATATTGCTTGTTTAACAAAAGAAAAAAGTAAACCAATGTAAGATTAAAAGAGTTTTTGATTTCAGAATTCCAGATGATCGAGTTAAAGTATATTACTAAAATAAAAATATAGATCTAACACTCAATCATGTTGAGTGGTGATTTGAGGTTGGACTTCCAAGAAACCACTGTGAAATAATTGTAAAATTGTAATTCAGAACA
Organism: Uloborus diversus; assembly: GCF_026930045.1. NCBI lineage: Eukaryota > Metazoa > Arthropoda > Arachnida > Araneae > Uloboridae > Uloborus > Uloborus diversus. The sequence goes on from NW_026558383.1 coordinate 123,699, forward strand.
TGATTAAAACTTTCAAAGATGAAGCTGGCATCTCTAAGAGCTAATAAATGCATCCAATTCCCCCTAGAAACTGCTATTTCACTGTATGTCTGATGAGTAATAGAAGTGCTCAACCTCAAATTTGAGAGTTCTCAACTTCAGCAGTCATTCTAAATATTATTCAAAAAAAGCTCATATATTAATATTAATATTTTTTCTTCACTTTAATTTATCTAATTAACATACCCTGATAGTGCTGAAGGCCTGATTTTATTTATTAGTTTAAGATTTGATCTAGTAGAGAACACCTTTGGTTGATTTTTGTGCATTTCAGAAGTACAGTTTTGATCATCTCTAACTTGAATAAAACTCCAAAACCCACCAATTTTATTGCATAAGGTTGTACTATTTTTAACCTAGTTTCCGAGAATATATTGGGTTTTGGATGTTTTGGAGGGCTAAAAACGCTATTTAGCACTTTCTCAGCACAAGTCAATGTCCGAAATTGAACTCAGTTTTGCTGTTTAAAGATTTTTTTAGTTATTTTAACTGATTTAAATCTTAAATCTAATTATAAACTTGTTTTACAGTACAAATCCAATCAAAAAAAAAAAAAAAAAAAATTAACTCTATCTCAAAAAAATAAATCTTTTATAGTGAAAACTGCATATAGTGACTGATGTTACAATGTGACTCTATTTTTAGCTTATAAATTCAGCACTGTCTTGAAATTAAATTTTGTTTCTTCTAAAATTGATCTAAAATATTGTGACATGGTACATCACTGCCCCCACACTTGTTTTCAGACTTCAGAAATTTTTTTGTATGAATTTAAGGGGAATGAAAAAGTGTAACTGATGTTATGCAGAAGAGACATTGAGAAAAGTGACTTATAAAAATCTAAACAGATTTTTTTCCCCTTAATATAGAGATTTTAAACATGATCAAAACACTTCGTTCTATTGAAAAAACTTAAAAACTGAAAGTATAAAAATTATTTAACACCCATGACTGATGATACAAAGATTTTGTGACTGGTGTTACATTTACAATAAATTGCCGATATTATAAATTATTTCTCCTTAAAAATAAAATTAGCAGGTGTTTTGTTTAAAATTGTGAAATTGTATTTAAATAACAAGAAAAGTATATTTTTATATAGTTTTAAAAGGTATATTTTTTTTTATTTCATAAAATAAAAATCCTCTTGCATTAACTAAAAATTTTATTATTTTCTCTTCAATTTTTATTACTTTGTGAATAATAAAGTTCATCCGCTTGACAGGTTATTTTCAACGTTTTTCTGCTTGAATCTTTACAATTACTAAATGCTCTTAGTTTTCAATTCCAACGATTCTAACTTCTTGTGATACAGTTGTTTTGTCATATTCCCCAAGAACCCGTTCTCCAGTTGCAGCCAACAATTTTTCAACATGTTCTGCTGGAAGTGATTCCATCCTTCACTTAAAAAAAAAATCGTTGTTGCTAAACACCTGCTGCAGCTTGTGAATTAAAAAAAAAAAAAGAATTATGCTTAAATATAACTCTTTACAACATGACTGCAAGTAGGATGGTGATAGCTCTGAAGCTGTGACATTTAGAAATATTTCTGTATCGATGATGTAGCACTTTTATTCAAATGTAAAAATGTAATACATGAAGAATTAGGAGTATCTGTTTGTCAAATTTTATGTTGAAAATTTTTTTACGGCTGCAGTTTTCTTTTGTGAAGAAGTGACAAAGAGTGCTTTGAGTGACGAACAGATTTTACCAAGGTTTCATTATTTTAAAGAGGGGTAATGCAGCAAATAATTTAAACATGGGGACTTCAATACTTCAAATTTGTTCTACTCTTATTCTCTATACTTCTTCACCTAATTTCTTTTTTTAGTTTTATTCTGAACTAACTTTGGTAATTATGTTAGGTTTTTTTAAATTTTTTTATTTATTTTTAATCATCTGCTCTTTTCAGCTTATACTTTGTTTCACTTTTTGTAATTTTGTTTTTCTTTATTTCTTAATTTATCTTGCCTCCTTTTTTGCCTTTCTGCAGCAGTCAATGCCTTTTGTGTATTTTGCTTGAGGTTTATTAACAAAAAGAGAAATGTGACTGATGTTACATATTTTAAATACGTTTTAAATAATTAAATTCAACTATTTCTAAATGTTTAAGGGAATAATATTAAAGGTATCAGCCTAAATGAAGAGAATATGACTTTTTATAAACTTGGGTTTGTTTTTGTTTAAGCAATGCAAACTTTAGTACAATTTTGTGACTGATGTTACATTAGTATGAGGCCTAGTGTATAAAAAAAAATGTTACGAGACAATTATAACAGTTTAAAGTTCCTTTGTTGGTCTAATCTCTTCCTATGTAAACTAAATTTCAGTAAAAAAAATAAGATTGTAGATATGACAATTAATTTCCTACGTGAAAAAGAAGATTAATAGAACCCCTAATGCAACGACACATGGGCGCTGAGTAGTGTTGTCAAAATTTGCCTACAAAAAATGTGTTTATAGCTTTTTTTCCATAGTTATATAAAAATATGGTCTTTTTTACCTCATATGAAAAAAAAATAATAAATAAATAAATAAAATAAGATAAAATCACATAAATAAATAAAATAAGATAAAATCACTGATACAATGAAGTTTTTTTTTTACTGTGATGTCCCTAGTTTCATGGACCATATGTATGTACGGTTGCTGGATATGTGATTTTTGCTAAACGACAAGTTTTTGGGAAAATTTTTAAGTGCTGCCATTTAAAAAATAATTGTCATATTAAGATAAAAAATTTTTAGTTATTCTTATATCCAGGTATAGAACAGCCTCACGAAGTTTCACCAAGATCTGAGAACCTCGTGTGTCTAAAGCTGAAAATTAGCGGTCACCACTCACCACATGGTGATTAAAGTTGCAAAAGTGGCAATTAAAAAATGTGTCATCGATTGCCACCCCCGGTCGCCATTCTTGCTCAGTCACTCTACTTGCATTCCCAATCGAACCACTTCCCCTCCCCCTGTTCCGAGTTGCCCCAATGTATTTCTTTTCCCCACCGCTATAGGGAGAAATTCAGCTGTAGCAGTGTATCATCATTTACACTGCACTTTGAAGCCTGCATGTCTCACCTGCCTTGCGATGGCTGCTCAGCGATCATGTAGTGGAAAAAAAAGTAACACAACTCAAAACACATATTATGCGGTTCATTTAAAAATATATAACAGTTTGAGATGTTGCTTACAACAGGAAACACATCATAAAGGTCCCTATGGTTTGCAAAATGATTTACTAATGCTCTAAAACCGAACTTTTTTTCTCGTTTTGCACCGTACTAAAAGTTTTTTTTTTTTTTTGTCTCTTCTGTAAAGTTTTATGCTTTTTGGTGGAGTAATTTTTTTTTTTTTTTTTTTTTTTGCTTTAGAGCGATATTCTGATGATACTTTTTTAAATTATTAATAAAAGTTTGAAACATAGTTGTAGTTTTAAAAAGTGGCTACTAACTTTAAAAAGTGGCCACTAATAAAACAGTCTACCAGCCGCTGACTACTAACCAAATTTCCCAGTTTTCAGCTTTACGGTGTCAATTCACGTTTTTGCTGGTTGATTTCACATGGAATGACCCAAAATTTAAAATCTTATAATTAGACCTTTCACAATATTTCATTTGTAAAAATAGTTTTTTCATCACTTTTCTTTTAAGCTAAATATATTCATCTGAAAGCAAACATAAGTTTAAAGCAAATACCTCAAACTTCCAAGTCATTCTTGGTGAAGTCCTTTAGGTCAGAGGTGTTTCAGATTAGATTTGTGATAGCTAAACATGTTCTATATGATATGACAGCACTTTTCTCCCAAAAAGTTTACGAAAGAAAAATACCCGAAGAAAGGTTCCTTTTTTATCACAAAATGCAATAAAATAAAAACCGAGATCGACCCCTGGAAAAGTTTCTGAAATCTTAAGTGTTGGTAAATTAGAGGTTTGTAATATCAAGCGTCAACTTAAACCTTAATAAATAAATAAATAGTTAAAAGTGTCATCAAACAATTAAAGCAGTTTTATATGCTTTCTGCAACATATTGTCCATAAGCAATGGCATTACAGTTCCATATGTTGCCATCTTTTGAAATGTATTCTGAAACATTGATGTGAGAATTATGTGTTCATGTTGTTTTAGTTAAACTATGACAAGATGCCTTTGTTTTGCATTACTGATTTCTTTTTTCATTAATATTTACAGCAAACTATCTGAGCAAACTTAGCTCATCAAAAATTGCAAAATGGCAGAAGTATTTTGAGCTAAAAAGTACTTTTTATCTTGCATACGTAAGTTTTTGATACGTTTCATATCTTTTATATTTTGTTATATTGAAATGTTTCAATATAAAGCTCTAATTCAATTCCTTTTTTTTTATTTTTCTTTTTTTAGGCATATTGCTATGCAGGAGAGAATCTTTTGTCACAAGAAAAGTGTGGGTGATGCCGTTAGATCGTTACAGGAAAGTGAGAAATGTAATTAAAATTAATAACTTCATTCTAAAACAATAACCCAGCTTTTTGAGATTGAAACTCGGTATAAAATGTGTTGGCATTAGTTAATTATTTATATTATTCATGATGATTAAAACGCATTAGATTAATTTATTTTTTTAATGCAGAGATTTTAATGTTTATACAAACAAATTCAAGTACATATTATGACAATCTGTCCTCCTATTTTTTTCTCATAATAGTTTCAAGTTGTAAATTCAAAATTATTTTTGTTTCGATAAATTATTTTCTTTTTGTAAGGTTTTTTTTTTTTCTCTTGAAAGGTTTTTGAAATAAGTTTTTCAGTTCATAATATTTAACATAGCAACCAGAGCCGGCCTTAAGCCGATTAGAGCAAAAGATCCCAATGGGGCCCCGCGCCAGCAGGGGCCCCGCTCTAAAAAAATATTTTTTTTCCTCACAAAAGAAAATAAAGGAAATAAAAAAAAATTAATTTGAATTCTGAAATTTTGAATTCAAATTATGTTTTTCGCAATCACGAACTGAGACAGGACCCTACTCATTGGAGTTATTGTTTCTAGAAACGGCTCCTGTCCCCCCCCCCCCCAATCCTGCCTCTCCTCCTGGGCGGTTACGTGTGCATAGTTGTGTGTGTGTGCGTAGACCTGTGTGAAATCGTGTGTGTGTGTGTATGTGTGAATGTGCGTGTGTGTAAGACATGGACGCCTCCGATCAGGAAAAGTAGATAGCTCAAAACCGGAGCTGCCGCGCCGCGCCGCCAGCAGAGGACGGTGGGCGGTGGTGCTGCAGAAGCGTCTGGTCCAAGTTGAAAAAGGCACGGACACCAAAAACGGTCAAATGAGAACAATAAGCAATCGTGATTGCTCAATAAGGTTCAAATGAACTTAACTGATATTAATCATAATATGCTTAACTGATATTTAATCTGGCGGGTATAGAGCTACTTTCAGTGCAATTGGAGGTAGTATAGGGGGAATTTCTTGAGGCTTTTAGCATCCCTATTAAGTCCAAAACTACTAGTCTCAAATAAATTTCCTGAAGAAAAAAAATAAAACATATAGCCAGCTAAAAATTTTTTAAATCCATATCTAAGGCAATACCTGCTGTATCCTATAACTTCCGATCAAGAGAAAGGAACTAGGTAGTGGGGAACCAAAGTACAAATTTTTAATGATTATTAGCAATCCGCAATAACGTAAGGGTCAAGGACCCCTATCCCAGGATCTACTCGTATTACATGGGCAATGCGGAAATTTACATAAAACTCCGAAATTTCAGGAATTTCCAGAGCTATCTTTTTAATTTCATTTATATATTTACTTTTATTATTTTTTTTACTTTATTAGTATTGATAAAAAAATCTTAAAAACTTGGCAGCAATGCCAATTTTTTTTACTACACAATTAACACCAACGTAAGTGCAATTCTGAAAAATAAATAAATAAATGATAAACTTCAAATACTGCGTATTTAATGTGCGGAAAACATCTCCATAACAATTCTAAAGAAAGCGAATTACCATTCTTCTTCTAACGTTTATACATATAGAATGGAATTTGGTTTTTAAATCTTCAAGGTCAAAAAAATTACTTGGAGCCAACCAAACCCTGACATCTCTCTTAACGCGACTGAAGATGCGTGTTTAAGACCTTTATTTCAAAAAGTTCAGGTGAAGGCTACTCAAACGCTCACCCTTACCTCAACGTTATCACAAAAAACTGACTAAAATTACATCATTCAGTTTTCAATTTTAAAGGATTTCCAAGGAAGGAAGAGATTTATAAATTTCCTTCTTCTCTTCTATTGTCTCTAAAGGTAGCCTAAAATAGTGTTTTTAAGATTCAAATTTCGAAATATTTCATGAGGAAGGTCTCTGAAACATTTTTACTATCTAATGACCCCTTTCTTTAGCATCAGCACAATAGCTTAAAATGTCCCTTTTAGAAAAATACTACCACAAGAAAACACTCGAACCCTTCCTTCAAATGGATAGCATAAAATGCATTTCAGTATCAAAAAAAATTCCGGGAGGAAACTCCTCCCGTTTCCCCTATCGTTACCAAACAGGGTATAAAACTGAGTTTTTTTGCGCTATAAAACCCTCTATTTTGAAAGTTTTCCGTAGGAGATCACTAAATTCGGAACTCCAGCGCTCGAATACGCTACCTTGCGGTGATTTACAAAACTGCAAATGAAACTAAAACATTGCCACGTTGCGTTCCACGTGTGTTTGTTGACGTAAAAACAGGCAGTTTGTTCTGAGTATTTATTAACGCAATCGATGTGTCTTAGTTTGCTTTCAGCTACAGAAATTAATTCGTCCCTTGGTAGTATTCTCGAGCTTCTCAAAATAATGTTAGTTTTCATTATTTCCTTAATAATTGGTGAAAGCGAAAATTCTGGATTAAAAACTTGGATAACGTTATACAAGGTAAAATTTTTTTATTGTTTTGTATGAATTTGTAAGAATATGGGGGTTTTTTTAATCTTAAATTAATTAAACTTACCATATTTTACAGCAGCATTTAGTTGGAATGGACAATATGCAAAATATTTTCTTGAATATATTATCGTAGAACAAAATGAATAACCGAGAAAGAATTTACTTTATTCCTTTTATTCTCAGCTGAAAGGTTTCGCCAAATTTGTTTAGGGTTATAGTTCTAGTATAGTGCGAGCAAAGTAGCCTTGGGGTCAATCCATTTGAAATCACCCAAAAAGAGTAAAATTTGTTGCTCAACATTTTTGATTTTCCTGATTCTTTTATCATGGATTACCTATAGGTAGACATTAACAAAACTGCAATTGAAAAAAATTTACTAGCCATATTTTTTATTTGGCAGCCATTTTTAAAATGGCAATTTGGCAAATTTGACAAAAAACTGAGTTTGCGGAAAATTGTATTGCCAATTCATTTTTAAAGATATCAAAATAATTTAAAAACCAGTGTGTTAAGCATAAAATGTCCTTTAAATAGACCATATTTTTATTTTCCTATCATGCAGGAAAGTCAGTTAAACTCTTTCTCTAAAATTTCGAAAAAAAGTTAACAATCACTAATTTTTGAGAGCGTAAATTTTTAGGAAGGAAAAGAGACTCAGCAATATTATTTTATTTCTGTGTTTGAGTACTCATAGTACTACCAACAGCATAAAGTTTAGTTATTAGAATGAACTAGTTTTTTTCTACGGCTTTTCAAAAATGTCCAAAAACACGTTAATGCCAATTTTTGTAGGTCAATATCTGAAAAGGGACTGAATGAAAAAAAAGTGAAAATTTTATAAAATGTTTTTAATACTAATAAGAATATCTCACAAAAAAATTATGACTGATATTCAACTACGTTTTGAGTTATAGAGTTGTGAATTTCAATAAAAACGCTACCTTTTTAAATACACTCGTGCAATGCTAAAGTAACAACTATAGGCTTAAAATTATTTAAACTGGCAAAGTTAGTTGATGCTTAAGTCAATAAAGTATCAACACATTGTTCATTTCTTCTTTTTTAAAAATACAGGACTGTAGTAGTAGTACTACCGGTAAAATACTTGAACTTGCTCATATGTTTTATGTACTACACTGTCACAAACTATAACACACACTAATGTTTTTCTATATATCTTTATGTAAAACTTGTAACTACTTGGCAGCTGTAATTTTGATTAAAGAGTTAAACAAATATGATATCTCATTGCACAGTTTATCAGTTATGTTGTGTGTTCTTCCAGACATTGTTGTGAGCTCCAATGAAGTAACTTTACGTACTATTTTTTTTGCGGGTACCCAAGCAGTATCATTTTTTGACAGTTGAAAGGCAGTTTTTGGTCCAGAAGGATGAAAGAAATGCCCCAAAATATCATTGTTACCTTCACTTTTGTCTTCAACTTTTCCAAGTCAACACTTCTCATCGTATATACAGGCAACAAAGTCATTATTTGTGAAAGACGACACATTTGTAAATAATATTGAAGTCTGATGATCATCAAATCTCGAGCCTGTGGAAGTAACAAAGCACCTTATTTCATTGTTACTTAAGGGAACATATCTGTGATAGCTTCTTGTACCTTTCACTGTTAAACAACATTCAAATCTCTCGGTCAGTGTTGTTTCCATTCGCTCAATTTCAGCTGAAGAAACATATACATATTTGATTCCAGTAATGTTGTTCCGACAGTATTTAAACATGTCTTGTGGAGTCAGGATTTGATCTGTATAAGGTCTTTGGAGGGATGCTCGTGTTACCTCTCGCTTTGTTGTTCCGCCAATCCCATCACAAGAGTTCTTCCCATGTGATGAGGCAAAGAAATTCCACTCGGCTTGCACACCATAATCGTTTTTGTGTTGGCAGACATTCACAAAGTTTTTCTTATTTTTGTATTGGCTGCTTGCGCCATCGCTGAAGTACACAACCATTTCAATATTTGGTATAATTTTCTTGATTTCCCTGATGAGGTACTGTTGAAATGTGTACACAGCAGTTGTATTATGATCGAGGTGGTCGCTAATAACACAAATAGATTTGCAACTCACCGTTCCTTCCTTTTTGTAGTATATTACAAACGGATGAAGACTTGCTTGTGTATTAGTCCAATGAAAACTTTGTATTTCGTCCTGCACTGTGAATGTGAAGTTTTCTGCAAAATCACCAATCACTAAACAGTGGTTATCTTCCAAGTTTTCTTTAGTTTCCCTGAAATGTTTAGCTTGAACTTTTGATATAAAATGATGGGATTTTAAAAGAGTAAGCTTATCAATAAGAGAATGCAGAAACTCTTCACTGGACATTACTTGTGTTATGAGCTCAGCTCTATCGGTTTGCACCCATTGTTTGAAAGCAACTTCATCAGGCAGATTGTCAATTTGATTTTGTAAGATATCAAGCAGGGTATCTGGTCCAGGACATTTTGAACAGGTGTCAAGCATACATTTTTCATTTTCAATATCACATACCATGAAAGCTATGAGGTCTTTATAATTTAAATTAAGCTTTGCTCCTTCTATCATAAGCTTTGTGTTTTGGTGATGTTTGCAAACACATACACTATGAGTTCCTGATGAACCCGGAAGAACGCACCACTTTGGTCGGAAAGCGCAAAACATAGAGCGATCAATTTTGTGATTTGGATATTTCTGTTTATATATGCTGTAGAGTTTGTTGAGTGAGAGAAGAATTAACCTTTTCTGTTTTTGCACCTTGACATTGTCAATCATAGTTGAAACATATTCCTTTTTACCAGGGCATAAGCGACTATTTTCGTCATCTTTGTAAAACTCTTTAATACAGTTAATAATAGCTTCACTTATTCGGTTGCCCTGTCTTTTTGAAAGATGTGGCAAAATACCTTGATCCTTTACTAGCTGCCTAGTTAACTTTACCATGTATTCAGATGCACCAAAGTCCTCAACTATTTTTTTCTTTGACCATGAGCTTGGCAGTAGACTAATTATCTTAATTTTATCATCTTTACTAGACACTTTGAATTTTTCTTTTAGTTTAGTAATGAGTGCGTAGTACTCACTAATTGAAGTATCTGTTTCATTTAAACTCTGTGTTTCTAAGTCATTATGGAAAGATTCATCCAATTTTCGCTTGACTGTGCTTGTAATTTTATCAGTTTTTCTTTGCAAAGCTGACAGTCGTTGTTCTGTGTTAAGCTTTGTTATTTTACATAAAGGAGACAATTCCAAAGTTTCACAAATGGATTCCAATTGATACAACGGATTCTCCTCTACTAATTCAAAAGGGCCAGGAAGAAATTCAGGATCATCCTCAGCATTATTTTTTTCATCTTCGGGCAGTTTTTCTACAAAAATTTTTGATGCGCAATTTGAACATAGAGCTTGTCCAGGAATTAGTTCAATGTTCATATTTTTACTTTTGGAAAGGTGTTCAATTAGTATTTTACGCAAACCGTTTTTGATTGGCCTTTTGTGGCTACCAAATGGGTCACAGCATTTTTTCCCAAAAATGTGGTTGTACTTGTGTAAATATTTATCTCTGTGGTAATGACAAATATTAGTAATTTCATTTGAAATTCTTAATTTTAGCAAACATTGTTCTTCAGATGGCAAGTCACATACCTTGATCAACTCTTTAGGTACTTCTTTGTTGTGTTTATGGCACTGTTCACTTATTAGTTCACCCACAAAACAACTCATACCGAATACTTAAACAATCAATTAAATTCTTAAAAACTAATATTAGGTGGATTTAAAAAAGCACAATAATGCAAACAGAAAAATACAATTCCAAAACTATACTCTAAAGCAGGACATGTTCACTAGTCAAATAACTATCATCAACTGAACCTCATCCATACCAAAGCATGTCACCTTGGAGTCTAGACTTGTGAGCACCAGAAAAGATCTTGACTGTACAAGCAGTTGCAGACTACTTTTTTTTTTTTGCCTCTCTTACACCAATAGATTTAAACCCCAAAAACCATAAAAAATAAACAAGAAAAACAAAGATTGGCAAATGAATGCTTGAGTCAGATTTACTGAACAAGTAAATAACCAAAAAAGAGAGAAGAAAGTGAAAAATCCATGCTTTTGACAACAGTATCTTTCGAATTCTTCCATGGCAAAAATAGCCATTATTTCTTTCTTTTTTTTTCATCTGTTCTTTGATATACCAGTAAAAGCAAGAAAATTTAATTTAAACTAGAGTATATAAATAATTTTATCCCATGTCATTATTATGTTTTCATGATAGAACGATTTTTATTAAAAGAAATATAAACTTTTTAAAATGCTAGAATTGCTCAAGAATATTTAATTGGATACGTTAGATAATATGAAAGAAATCAGTGTTGATGGTGGATTCTACTAAAATCAGATCATCTATTACAAGGCTCTTGTTTAGATCATTACCTGCATTTAAAGATAGATTAAAAAAAAAAAAAAAAAAGAAAGAGAAGAAAACCACACAACACTTCACAGAATTAAAATTTTTCTTCCCAGCTGCTGTGGTGAATATTAGCTTAAGATGCTTTATGGGCGAGTTGTTGTTGTTTATATTTTAACAAATGTTTTTGGCAGTATTATATATTATAACTTGAGCTGCATTTAAATATAAACTAAGTAAATTATTTTTAAAACTCTAAATAATAATTTATTGACTTAAGCATCAACTAACTTTGCCAGTTTAAATAATTTTAAGCCTATAGTTGTTACTTTAGCATTGCACGAGTGTATTTAAAACGGTAGCGTTTTTATTGAAATTCACAGCTCTATAACTCAAAACGTAGTTGAATATCAGTCATAATTTTTTTTGTGAGACATTCTTATTAGTATTAAGAACATTTTATAAAATTTTCACTTTTTTTCATTCAGTCCCTTTTCAGATATTGACCTACGAAAATTGGCATTAACGTGTTTTTGGCCATTTTTGAAAAGCCGTAGAAAAAAAACTAGTTCATTCTAAAGACTAAAACTCATGCTGTTGGTAGTACTATGAGTACTCAAACACAGAAATAAAATAATATTGCTGAGTCTATTTTCCTTCCTAAAAATTTACGGTCTTAAAAATTAGTGATTGTTAACTTTTTTCCGATTTTTTAGAGAAAGAGTTTAACTGACTTTCCTGCATGATAGGAAAATAAAAATATGGTCTATTTAAAGGTCATTTTAAGCTTAACACACTGGCTTTTAAATTATTTTGATATCTTTAAAAATGAATTGGCAATACAATTTTCCGCAAACTCTTTTTTGTCAAATTTGCCAAATTGCCATTTTAAAAATGGCTGCCAAATAAAAAATATGGCTAGTAATTTTTTTTCAATTGCAGTTTTGTTAATGTCTACCCATAGGTAATCCATGATAAAAGAATCGGGAAAATTAAAAATGTTGAGCAACACCGACTGGGTGATTTGAAATGGATTGACCCCTTGGCGAGATTTCGCGTTTTTAGTTAAACCATTTTTAATTTTTATCATGAGTGGAATAAAATGGTAGTAAGATTACAGAATTCGATAAGTGAAAAGAAATAATGGTCAATCAACTGAAAAGAAAACTACCACCATATATCCGTGAGAATTTTGTTGATGATTTGCATAACATGACACAATTTAATCGTAACTCAGAAATTAGAAAAATCGAAACAGAAAATTTTTAAATTAACCGATTCGGGAATTCGAGAGAAATAACTCAGCTACAAATGGAAAACAATAAGCGCTAGCCAAGCAAGGCAAAAAAGTATCATCTTCTTTCGATAACAATTTGTAATGTCATATTGAATTTTCTAGCATTAATTGTTATTCTTGTCAGGCCACAATTATTATTTAGTTTTATCAAGAATTGATAAATATCGAATTTAACATCGTGGAAATAGCTGCTTAGAACTACGAACTACGTAGTTTGCATTAATCTTTGACGTTTAGTAATGCTTCTTGAATTCTCATTTCTTTCTATGTGGGCCAGAATATCCACAAGACTTTGAAAATTAATTTAAAAAGAATAAAGCGAAAAAATCATACGTACGAAAACAAATCACAACACTTTTAGCATTTTCTTCGTTACCATGTGCGTTTGTTTTAGTTTTTAAGTCCGCCATTAGACAGTGACTTCAGTGCCCCCTATAGTTCGTTGGAGTTGCGAATTCCTTTCTTCTCCATTTTCATCAAACATCATCTAATGGGGACAAAAATTTCTGAGAGGAGCCCCCAATTCCCTATCGTTACCAAAATTAATCTAAACTTATCTTAAATTTTAAAATAAAATTTGGTAGGCGGGGAACCTCCGCCTCTCCCCCTTTCCCTTCAGTTTACATAAAATTGTCCAAAGTGGCGATTTTAGACGTCAGCTTTGAAGACTCTTCCAGGGACTGTGGGTGTTTTATCTGACCTCTAACGTCCCTCTTCTCTCCCTCCTCCCCTCAAAACTCATCTCCGTACCAAAACTGCCTTTTTAAACTTCAATTTCGAAAAATTTCCAAGGAGAGCTCCCCCGTTCCCTGCAATTCCGTTCCACTTCTGACACCCCAAAGACGTCTGGTCTTTTGCTTGTGGTCAAAAATTACTTTTTTTAGGACCGATACATTTTGGTGCATTTTCCTTTTCTGTCCCAAGTTATAAATTGCGCTACCCGCTTACTTCCAACGGTGAAGGGGTTCTCACTTCTCAAAGTTGCACAATAATGATCGATAGAAAAATGATTTTTTACTGGGTGGGTTGATTTATTCCATGAAAATAAAAATTAAAAACTCCAACTGAATGGACTTTTACCAAGTTATTTCACAATAAGCGAACTAAGAATTGGAAGAGAGAAGTCTACGGCGACCATCCGTCCCGGTTTTAGAGACAATATTCCACATTTTTTGGAGGTTATTTAATCAGTTATGTTAAATTCCCATAATATCGTCCAATTTTCCAAAAAAGAAGGAAGAAAAAATCAGCATCTGAGAAGTTATTCCCTCAGTCCCACACTTCTTTTGACACACCAATTTTCTCGTGCACCAACCGCATGTGATTGGGCATAAAGATTCTTAGAGCTACTTTTCTTACGTTTTTAAAATGTACACTTATTTTTGTGGCCATTCATTCATTCGTTTCTTAAGAAATAAAATAATAAAAATCGAACGTGATATAGAAATTTGAAAGAAGACGGATAATTGCGGAATTTTCGAATCCTTGCCTGAATTAAAAAAAAATATCGGTCAGCACTTCTCGAATTTGTACGATCAGTCTGTAAGGGGCCCGCCAGCTTTCTCTAATTGGGCCCCGCATGTGCTAAGGCCGGCTCTGATAGCAACAAGCTGTGGAAGTCAGTTTTTGCAGGCCACACATGGCTTCATTTTTAGGCCACACATTGGGGACCAATTTCAGACCATCTAATCGGTGCATTCAGATGATTATTTTATATCCATCCCAGGGGTGATTGTGGTCCAGTATTTTACCGAATTTCCGGTATTTTCGGACGTATTTCCAGTATTTTCATGTCCGAAAATACCGGAATTGTGTTCTTTTTTCGTTATGCTTTTATCTCCCTACCTTCGCAATTTTTTTTAAATTATATAATACTCATCAAATATACCTGCAAGAGCCTTAAGATGGACACCTATCCCTTAAGATGGACAAATGTCAAGATAATTTGTATAACACCAGCTCAAAAGTAACTTTGTAATCCATTAAAAATTTAATTTAATGTACACACAATATTTTGACTCAGAACTATTTAAAACTATGGCAAAGGTGCACTTAAGTAGTAGGGGCCAAAGATTCCCCCCCCCCCCCTCCGTTCTCGCTGAAACTTTCAGGTATTTTTTGATGAACTCAAAATCACCCCTGATCCATCCTTTTGTTGAGCAGTAATGCTCGGCCACATTCCACTCAGATGGCTCAAGATGTCCAATAAAATTATGTATATCAAATTTAATTGCTACCTAATTGATTATCATTAGTGATTACAGAGGTCCCACTGATGACTAATGAAACTGGGTCCCAGGGGCTCATGCTTTACAAAAAAGTGAGTTCATTCTCAAAATCATGGATCCCCATTACATTTTTTCCACTTTTTTTTTCTTTTCAATTCATGTAATCTGTATTAAGAGTGAATATACTGTCCCTATTCAAGTGAGCCCAGTTTCGTAAATTTATATGTATAATGCAATGTATACAGTGGCAGCAATTTGGAGGGGGAGGGTGGACAACCATCCCCTAATTTATTTGATTTTCCAATTTAGGAATTTAATTTATGTATTCATTGTTTAGACATTAGTAAAACAATTGTTTTACTTAAACAAGCTGTACTTTTTAAATAAAATTATTATTATTTATAGTGTTTATGACACCTCAAAATACTTCAGGATAAATAATGTAAGTCAAATTCATATCCAAGTGCTTCTTCAGGGAAAGTTATTGTCTATCAAAATCTTAAGAAAAAGTGAGTTAAGTTAGACGTACATCAATTTTTCCACTTATCTGCTTCAATATTCCCAAAACCAACCCAAACAAAAGTTTATACTTTTTTTGTTTGTTTTTTGTTGATGCTAAAAATTCCAAAACTTTTAGTTGTCTTTTTTCTTTTTGCCCGCCCCCCTCCTTTTTTACTTTAAATGCCACCACTGAATGCATACATGTTATATATGTATATATGTCTCAGAAATTTTAATCAATTACTCTTGTTCTTTTGTCATTGAATTTTAAATGTATGATAAGTTTTATGACCTAATTTATTTAAAAGAATATTTTTAAAAAGCTATATTTTTAATATAGGCTACATCTCTGCAATCAAACAGTGTAAGGATTACATAAGCTTAAAAGGTGCTGGTGTCGCTGCAAAACCTGAAAATCATCTTTTCTTTAGAAGCTTGGGGCCAGTCATTAAGCGGACATTAGAAAAATGTGAAAGAGAAAATGGTTTTATGTGAGTAACTTATTGATTTTATTTCAAATTATTTTATTGCTATAAAAGGAAAACTGCTGGACTAGAGGTTATGAAGCTTGATAATACCAGCATACATATAGAAGTTTGATTTTCTGAACTTACCGGTTTATTTTTCATGCAGTTTATATGAGTTCTTTGGCAAAAAACTGCCAAAAATATCGTGAAAAATATAAAAGCACTTGGCCATTCCTTATTTCATCTTTAAAGACGGGTTACATAACATGTACTATTTAAAATAACGATTTTTCAGTTGAACATGGTGGTCGTGATAATTGCCGCAAGCAAGTTACTTCAAAAAGACGCGCCAAACAGGTGAATGGTACGGACAATAATCAAGACTTTATCATCTTAAAATGTTCAGTATTAATATTTTCTGTATCATATTGGAAATTCAATTCAAATTCATTAAGTACATTATTTTGTTCATTATACTGTTGACAATTCATCACTGTTTGATTCTGCTTCATTATTTCTAAAACCAGCCCAAACAAAATTTTATACTTTTTTTTTTTCATTTTTTGCTGAAGCTTTTAGTTGTCTTTTTTTGCCCTCTCCCCCCTTTTTTTAACCTCAAATGCCACCACTAAATACATATATCACTGAAAACCACCTGGTACCCGCCACTGAATGCCCCCCCCCCCTCAAAATGCAGCTACAATTTTGGATTTTTAAAGGTTGGCGGCTCTGTGTTTAACAATGGTGCCCAACTGATGGGGCCTGGGCTGTATGTGGCCCATCGTTGTAGGGCTGGGCGATGCATCACCAAAACCCGGTATGCAACCAACATCATTAAACAGGTTTAGAATTTTTCTCTAAACCGATGCATCGACACTGCTCCAATGTATAGACACCAGTCCGGTGTTGGTGCCATTTTTATCTCTATTTTTTCACACTAATGTTTTATTAGCAGTGTGTCAATCCAATCTGGCTTAACAATGAAGGTGCGAAGAGTTTGACCTTCATGTCTCCCAAAACATGTAAAAAATGCACATATGTTTATAGTTATTGACGAAAAATCTCTAGATGAACTCGTTAGTTTATCCTATAGTCATTTGCCAGAAAAAAAAATAGTGAAAAATAGCAACAAAAAAATGACTGACAACATGTATTTTGGTGTTACAAGCAGTGAAGTTCCTCGCACAGGTGTCACACGGGTCGGTAACTCATAGTGTCACAGACCCCCAAAAAAAATTTATAAATTTTTATGTAAATATGAAATTTATATAATTTTCAGAAACAAGTCATTTTATTTTTATCCCTCCCCCCTCGCCCGCTACTGATTACAAGGAGCATGGTTGCCAACCATGGAGAAACTATTTGAGAAGCATCTGGGATGGTTTTGAGGAGTATTTTGAAATTTTGCGGAGCAGCTCGGTATTTTCATAAAAAATATATTAAAAATGAAAATAAACCTCTAATTTGAAATTGTTTTTGAGCTTTGATAATCATTTTAAGCACTAGCATAAAAATAATTGTCTTTAAATAAATAAAGCAGCTACGATCTCAAAACTTGTTTTCAATGTTTTTCACTAACTTGCGCTTTTAGCACTGCTTTATAATGTAATGAATTTCTTTCTGGTACTAGAATCTGCTAATTCGCATCTGGCATGATATGAAAGTTTTAATCTGTTCAGTTTTTCCCTAATTTTTAATGACTTGCAAAACAGGGTTGCCACGCACCGGGAAAACCTGGAATTGTCAGGGAAAATGAAAATGGCCGAAAATCAGGGAAAATGAAAAATTGCATATTTCCAATCGTTCGTAGCACGGCCTGCGGTCTATGACGTCAAAAAAAAACCTTTCTGCCTTGTTTTTTTCGCCGCCATTCCCTTCCCATTCGTCGTTTTGTCATTCCCCTCTTTCTTCTTCCCCCTGCAGTTCTTTTTATCAACAACTCTGCCATTGGCACATGCGCCATAGCAGTCGGCGTGCACCACAGCAGTCAGCGGCGGACATGCGCAGAAGGCAGGACCATAGAAAGTAGAAGGGCTGTTTCAAGCGGGAGAAAAAGCGGGAACCCAACCGATTGGCTCGTGACGTCATCACGCTGAAACATTTTCCCCCATTCAATGTTAAACTACTGATCTCAGTAAACGCTATGAGAAATCTTCATCTCTTTTTCCTTTTTTTGAAGCGTGATAAAAATTTGATTTTTTTATTTCCATTGTATTATAAAATTTACAAATTTATTTACTTTTTTTCGATTTATAAATATCAGTAAGCGTTATACTGATGAACCTAAAAACATATGCATTCTAAAGAAAATGCGTACTTTGTTCGTTTCTTTCCAAAAAAAATTGCAACTAATTTTTGCAGTAAAGCTGTTAAAAACATTGAAGTTTACGAGTGCTTTCTGAAGAACAGTCTTCTTAAAAAAATTTAGGTATTGAGCTTGCTTTGCTTAAAAATAAATATATAATTCTTCATTGTTGAGATAAGTGTAAAAAAGCTCGCTTAAAAATGAAGAAAACATGACAAATTATTTTTTTTTTCTTTGTATGTCGTACCAATTTAATAGATAGCTAAAATTATTTTTGTTTGTGTTTCTTTTAGAATTAAACTGCAATGAATACAACAAATTAAAACATTGGTGCAAGTATAATTTTACCCAATTTTCCTTCACACTTTACCCAGGCTTAGGACTGGCAGCTTTTGAAGCTGGCGTGTTTAAAAATTGTGTAGTTTAATTTAAAGTTTTAAAGTTTAATTACTGATTATTGTAATTAATGTGCTAAAAGACATTATGAGTTGATATTGATTATTAAAGCCGCCTTTAACTTTTTAAATATGAAAGACTAAAAACTGTAATTAGTGGATATTTGATATGCTATTAGGAATAGAAATTCTTCAAAAAAT
This sequence comes from Uloborus diversus, assembly GCF_026930045.1. NCBI lineage: Eukaryota > Metazoa > Arthropoda > Arachnida > Araneae > Uloboridae > Uloborus > Uloborus diversus. The sequence continues at coordinate 142,435 of NW_026558383.1, forward strand.
ATAACATTTAGCTTGCAGAACTTATAGATTGGGTTACATTTGATTGTATCCACTTCTTTTGCTTCTTATTATGGCTTCGTTTTCCCTTAGCGACAAATTCGTTCAAATATCTTATTCTGATGAATGTCCGGACTCGTGCATATCTTTTGATTGCACCTTTGCAGACATCTGGATATTTTTCTGCCAAAATATCAAATAGCTCTCTTGTCACTCTTTTTCCTTTGAAGATATTATCTTTTCCATGGATATTATTGAAAATACCCTCAAAATCTTCAATAATGTGCATCCATTCCTCTGTTGGCTTCGTCAATCCTCCCTTAGAAATTGTATCAATCCATACGAAACTAATTCCTCCATCTTCTTCCGACAAACATCCGAGAGAGGAATCTTTATCTTTCACTTTGAAAGCTAAATATCCTGATATATATTTAAGGGCTTCATGTTCTGGAAGGGATAATAGGCAGGTTGAAGCTCTGTCTACGTCGACTTGCCAAGACATTGGAATACCATCAGCATAAATTTTCTCACAAATTGTTTCATCTTCCTCTTCTGCGGTTATTGTATCGATATCTTTTTGTGCAAAAGCATCTTTTAACACATTTGCTGTTAAATAGCAGGGAACAGATTCTTGTTCTTGAGTGTTGGCTTTTGAAGATAAAGTAGGGAGTTTGTTTGCCAACAAAAGGTTTTTTAGGCGACTTTTGAATTCTGTGGGAGTTGGGTGATCAAAAAAACTTCCTACTCCTCTTATCTGGCTGAACAAACTTTCTAATCCGTCTTGGGTTAGTCGAGAGGTTAAAATATATTTATAATTATGCTTCTTTAAATCTTCAAATAACGCAATTAGTGAAGTTATGGAGATTATAATTGCTTTTTGAAAAGGCAATAAACAATTCTTCCCAACAACTCTAAATGAAGATACTGTAGTTTTCATTTTATTCAGGGTTTCATTTTGCTTGACTAAATGCTCCTCGCTTCCATATGCTGCTTGTAAGGGTTTATGACTTGGTGGCTGTCTCACACTGCTGTTCATTACGTCGAGAAATGAGTCAACGAGTTCAAAAAATTCAGCAGCATTCTTGTCCCCTGTCAGTAAGTCAATTGCTTTTGCTGTAGTGGCAGAGAACAAAGTTTTTGCGGGGGCAACTCGTTGCCTTTCATTGCCTTTCACTGTGAGATGACTGTCTTTCAACTTGTGGCATAGTTTCATCTCACCTCTATCTTTTCTTAACACATTTTCTAAGACAGTTAAGTACAGTTCCATTTTCTAACAAAAAACCATGGTCCAAAAAGTGATTTCTGAGTAATTTTAAGTAATGGGGTGGATCTGAAAACACCCAAATATTTCGATTGGTATCAAAAGGGTTTTGAAAAAATGTTTTTTCTATTGAAATTTGCAACTCCTTCCAAACAGTAGCTGAACCAGCAATGTGTGCGCACACATTAATTCCATTTTTTTTCCAATGCAATTATAATTTCCTCGAGTAAAGTCTTTGTCATTGTTTTTTGAAAATCAAAATACACTGGCTGCTTCCATGGAAACATAATACCTCGAGCGAGTACAACCTGAACTTTAGAGAATGGGCCAAGAACTTGATCTTCTGCGCTGTCATAACACAATCTGCCGTCCAGATGCATTTCATCAAAACTGAGTATGCATATTTTTTCTGAAATGTTTAGTGTTTCGGAATTCTTTTTTCATGAGTGATAAAACGTTTTTCAAGACCCCAGGTTCACATGAATATTTTGAACACCATCTTCTTAAAGTGGAAGCACTTGGAAGTGGAATTTTAATTTTCGTCCTCCAGAAATCATAAGATTTTCTTGACATAGCTCGCAATATAATACCCCTGGAAATATCTTCAGCTTTCCAGTTTAATCTCTTATTTTCTTTCACAATCGCTTCAATTTGCGTTGTTGTTAGAACAGTTTTCCAACTTGCTTCCATCTGTACTAATTTCTTGTTCTTTTCTTCGGCAGCTTTTAATTTTCTTTTCAGAGATTTTTTTTCACTGAGTAGATGAGAAATTCTGTAGCTTCTTTTTCGGTACCTTCTCAGCAAAATATTTTTCTGAAGCTTTATATTATTTTCTGTTAATCTGGAACAGGAATTGCATTCATCAGCTTCTTCGTTAATTGCGGGGAGTTGTGATGTTTCATTTGGATAGTTTAAGCATATTTTTTTGGAGCTGACATTCTCTAATCGCTCTACAGTACTTTTTCGAATATTTCTTTTCCGTTTGCGTTCTTTTCTATCCGTACTAATCTCTTGAAATTTATTTGAAGGTAACAAAAGACTTGGCACTGCGTTCAGCTTCAAAATTTTTTTCTCTGGCAATCCCAGGAGTTTATTCTTCAGATCCAGTTCATACTCATCTTCTTTGAAATGAATACTGCAGATCCTTGCGAATTGAACATTAACTTTATCATTCCTCTGACATTTCTGCAGCCATTCTCTTAAAATACCGGGATCTTTTGGAAAAACATGATAAATTATCGATTCACCTTTAGTTTTCCTGTAATGATTCTTACAGGTCGCAACAGCACAGCTTGACATTCTTGAAACAATAATTTCATGAGAATACAAAGCGGGTTAGACGTACTAAAACTGTAGTGACCCTACGAAGAAAAACCAACATTCACCATCCTGGCTGACGCATTGTCAGCGCCGTGACGTCAGAAACTAGTTTTACCAGTGGAAGCAGGGACCCAGTGGCAGGCGAAAAGAGCAAAGCATTGAAACAGCCCTCGTCTACTACTTCTTTTCTTCCTTGTTTGAGCAGGCTCTGTTTAAGCGCTGCTTGTTTACGTCAGCAGTTCTGAAGTTGTTATGATGCACAGCACGTTGTTTTGTCTGGGAGTGCCGACTGAAGTTTTTAATGAGCTGCAATAATCTTTTCATATTTTATATTATTTCTTTAAATTAATTAATGAAATCGTATTATTCTAAACAATTTTGTTCTGTAATTTTAGTTCATGAGACAATTTTAAACTTAGAAAGTTTCTTTTTTACAGAAGTATCGCTAATCTTTTAGTATTTTGGTAGTGATCTTTTAAGACTTCCAATGCGCTTCTTTCTTTCAAAATAAAAGTAATCCAATTTTAAAAAAAATCTGCACATCAGAGAAGTTTCTGATCAATGCTCAAACTTTAACTTTATGACAGGGTGCCCACAGGAGTGATTATGGTGCAAGTTGCGCCATCAATTTTTTTTTTTTTTTTTTTTGGGGGGGGGGGGATTTTTTAATTATTTATTTTACTTTATTTTTATTCAAATTATTTACGCATATTATTTTACTTTATTATTTTCATCTGTGTGCGTGTATTTTATTGGGGAGCGAGCACACTTTTTTTTCAAAACAATAATAATTAAAAATAAATAAATAGGTAAAAAAAATATAAAAAGAGGCTTAAAAATAAAAAAAAGCGCTAAGGCGTTCAGAAATATTGGGGGGGGGGGGGGGCACCCCTGTTTTATGAGCAACAAACAGGGGAAATATGTGAAGCTAAAAGGTGCATGATTTTTTTACAGGCCAAAGTCTAAAAGCGCTTTGAGTTCAATGGATTGGAGGTGTAGAAAGCAATAATTGAAAAAGTTTAGGTTTCATAAGTTTTAGTTCAGATTATTTTAGCAATTAACTTTATTTTTGTGATACAGATGTCACAATTGCTAATTCTGCAGTTCTTTCACTTGATGTAAGGCAGTGGCTCCTGGCAATTGAAAATTAGATATGCTACATTTACATTAATTGTTTATTACAGTGATTTGCTTCACTTGTGTTAGTACATTAGGGTAGTTCAAAAATACACTTTCAAAAAAAAGGTTTCTCCTAGAAAACAGGACACCACTCAATGTTTTTAGACTTGTGGATAGTAAAATACTGAAGGAATTTTAACTTCCTATTCCAACTGAAAGAGGATGCTCGACCCCCTCCCTCAAACTTCATAAGTATGAGGAGGGGGTTAAAAAAATTCATTGAACTGAAAAAACAATGTTACATACTATAATCTACACGAGTTATATGCATATTCATTGCAATAAAATAATTACTTACATAAAAAAAAACAGCTGGGGAAATTAAATGTTTCTAAATTTGACTTTTTCTATGCTAGAGCTAATTTTAAATGGAGGGGTCATTGAGCACCCTCTTAAAATTTGAGCAAGAAGCTAAAACTTTTACAGCACAATACTATTAGTAAGTCTAAAAAAAAAATAAGGGGTGTCTTGGACTCGAGCCGAGAGAGAAAAAAAAATGAACCACCCTTAGTACATATTTTTGATTATTTCAGCTTGAGTAAATTAAATTTGGTAGCCATTGTTTGTAAAGTTTGAAAATGAGGTAAGTTTTATCAAAATTTGAGATGTATATATTAATGTTGCAAAATGAAGGTGGAGATTGATAACCTGGAATTTTTCTCAAAACCACCTGGAAAACCTGGAAATGTCAGGGAATTTCATTCTTGAACTTCCGTGGCAACCCTGCAAAATTACTTAAGCTGTATTTTATGAATTTTATTTATCTTAATGTTGCTTACTTATTTATTTTGTGGTCAATTACTATTGTAATTGTTCTAAATTAGGAGTTTCTTTTTTCATTCATGCAGTTTCAAGTAATTGGCCCATTTTGCTACTAATGCATAGAAAACTGTTTTTCATTGAAAAAATGTTCAGTTCTGTGAAAAGTTGTAGCTTTATTGTTTTCTTTCTTTTTGTTTAGATTTCATCAAAAGGTTCCTGCGGATCCCCTGCCTTTGGAAATTAAAGCAACATATGGGCTTGTGAGCCCAGAAGACTTTACGTTGCCTCCTATTAATTCTCTTTGGACTCCGGTTGCTTATGCTGCCTTTGATTCCGCAAAACTCAACCCTAATGACCCAGCTTTTTCAGTAAGAATTTTTTTTTTTTTTATGATTCTCATCCTTTTCTCAACATATTTGGTTTTTCATTGAAAAACTAAATTGATGCAAATAGTATGTAACTTGGTATCAAACCAGCTTTTCTTTTTTTGAACCCCCCCCCCCCCCCCAAACCTGAGGCAAGTTCTCCAAACATTTTTTTCCTACTATAAACAGCACTATTTGTACTTAAAGGCTAATCCATGAAATAGGGAACTGACTTACAAAAAAAACTTTCAAAACATGAATATTTCTTTATTTATAAATAAATTCTTACATATACCTAAATACGTAAAACAATTTATACAACCTGTTTAATGTAAGACCTTTTTATATTAAAAATCCTTCACATAAAGTTTATGCAACTTGTTTTATGTTAGTAGTGAAAAGAAAGTAATAATTATTTATCTATTTTTTAGTATTTTAATATATTCAAAAATGTATTTTTCTAAATTTTCAATTACATTTTTTAAATATAAATAATTGTTAATCACTTTCTCTAGCTTTGTAAGTTGTGATATTAATTGTAAAGTGTTCAAATTTGCTGTAGTAGTAGGTAAAAAAGCCGTTATGGTTTTTGCCGAATCGTTGATTTTGCTTGGTGACTGATCTCACTGTACTTTAACTCATCACTACTAGTTTCTCTAATGATTTCCACTGTTTTACATGCACCAGTTTCTTGTACTATTTTTTCAGGTTTAAATTTGTTATAAGATTTAGGAAACAGACAATGGGGACATTATGGATTAAAAGTTTAGTCCATTCATTGAAATTATAACTGGAATAAGGTTAATAATTCTAGAGCACATATGCCTCTCTTTCAGCTTAAGCTCTTAGCGTTGTGCCTTAGAGTTAATATCAACATGGAAATCTCAGAAAAAGGGACATTAAAACAGGTCTCTTGAAAATATGGTAAAATGGTTTCACGTTTTCAATTGGGACCTGCTGAGGTTACCAGTTTATTGATGGTATAATTCATGTGTTATTGAAAGTGATGTTGCGATGACTGTGTTTCACACTATTATTTGATTAAATGTTGTATTCATTGTTTCTTGGTCATATTTTTTTTCTTTCTATAATGATTGGAGCTTTTGAAACATTCCTACTTTAACTTAATTACTCTTAATATTTCTATTCAACTGTCATATTGCACCATTTTTTCTCATAAAATGCTTTAAAACCATTCAAATACTCAACATGATTTCATTTTTATATAGAAATCTGCTCAGAAAGCTGAAGGTGAAATCCCTCCTGTGAAAGAAGTTAATGTCCATCAAACTGGGAAGGATCCTAAGAACAACAGTGGTTGTGTGGTGCAATAAAGTATAAGAGAAAACTATGTAAATAAGATAAATATTTTCAAGTTTATCAGCAACATTGTTTTTTACTTTAAAAGTTCTATGCAAATTCAACACTTATTATTTCACTGCGCACAAGGTAAAAGATTCATTTCATGTTTCATGGGAGGAAATCATGCCAATTAGTTTGCTAAAGTAAATCGTTATTCTAAACACAAAAAGTATCTTTGGTTTTTTTTTTCTTTTGTTAAAATATTTGGAGGACTTTCGAATTTTTCCTTATGTTTTTTTTTATTATCATTTTTACCTAAATATTTTAATACATTTGCATTAAAATGCCTCGGACTTACTCAAACGAAGCAATACTATGCATATACATTTTTTTCTACGCCAGTTATATCTTTGATAACCATAGTCATAATATATACATTTCTTTATTGTAGCCTTCAAATTAAGTTTTAATGTATGAATATATTTAACATTTCTTCTAATAATTTGGTATTCCCCATTGTCATTAAATCATGTACGATTCATAATCAATAGCGATCTGGTTTTATACTGGGTATAACTGGTTTCATTTGTTTATTATACTAATACTCTGTATTGAAAGAAAAAGTGCTTAATTATGCACTTATGTTAAGAAGGCAGTAAGAAGCAAAGGAAAGTAAGAAGACATTTTAAAATTTTGAATTAAACAATGAAGGCTTTCATTGATAAGTTTCTCTAAATCATGCTGTACAGCAGTATCTAAGGCTACTAGTACCATCCCTTGCCCCAAAGTAGAGGGGAGGTTCTCCTACCCTCTACTCCCCCAGTAATGTTCCCATCAAATTTTCTGAGGGTATACTACGAATCATCCACTATGCACAATATGTGTATGTGATCATATACATAATATGTCTAAAAAATGTTTGAGAGTATATAGCGTATATGGAGTACACTTTATGGGAACACCCCTGCTCCTACCATGTGTAATAGTCAGTTCCTAATTTTTCATTTTGGCTCTCATATCCCTTTACTTCTTACTGTCTCAGTCGTGATATTATCTCTAGTACACATGATGAGCTTCATTATTTAAAGTTGCTAATGTTGTTTGCAGCATATTTGTTATATTTCTAAATGTACGAAATTCTGTACTTATCTAAAATGTAAACTTTTATCAATACTTTTATTTTGTCAAGTTAAAATGGTTTTTTAAAAGTTTTAAGGTCAGATATTAAGAGCTATAGAATAGCAGTGATCTTCAAGTTTTATCACTTGATGGAACCTTTAGAATTGTATAATTTTGGGGGGAACTCCAACTACACCCTTAGAAACCTAAAAATATTTGAAAAGCTCTATGTTATATGTACATTATGTAAAGACAGTTTAAGAAAATAATTATTTATAGTTTTTGAAGCGTAAAGTTTTTAATTCATCTGCAGCATGCATTCATGCCTCAGTTATCGTCTACCTGTGCATTGTTTGGATGGCGTGTGCTTGTTGTTTTTTACTAGCCAACTAGTATGAAAGTGTTATTGTATGTGGAGCATTAGCACAGCCAGAAAAAAACCTTCTGGGGTTTTTTTTTTTTATCACAAATGCTTTCTGAAGGGGGGGGGGGTGATCAAAAATACCTTCTGGAGGCCTTTTTTCTTTTTCTGACCAGAAACACCTTCTGGATAGTACTTCTTGATAAAAACAATCCTTTGATATGTTTAAACTACTGTTTTAGCATATGCATTTATGTAAAAACCAATGCCTCTGGAGGGGGGAGTCCCCCCCCCCTCTTGCTGCGCTACTGGTGTGTAGTAATATACACAGGATCCAACACATCCTATACGACTGAAAAAAAAAATAAGAACATGAATCTATATTACACTGAATTTTTCTATGAAATCTGACAAAACAATTTTGCTGGCGCCTAAAATTTTGTCTTCGGTTTTCAAAATTTTACGATTTTTATCGGTCTCTGTAGATCCATATATATGTACCCAACAGCCAACTCTCAATAACTTGAAGCCTTATAAGTCAAACATTCCTTTATCTCAAAGTTTTCACCGGTCCCATACTCTTGAGAAGGCAGTGGGAACTTCCCATTACTCGAACTACCAATAATTCAAAGGTTTAAGCTGGTCTTTTGCCACTTTGAGTATTGAGAGTTGATTGCATGTAATTAATATATATTTTGCAACACAGAACCCTAAAAATGCATGAAGGCACCCTGGGTTCCACCAACTACAGTTTGAAGACCACTGCTTTTGATTAAAATTGTAATATTTTCATTCATTTAATGTTTGAAGTAATTTCACTTATCCTTAGCAAAAGCCACCATCCAAAAATAGTTTGATAAACATATAAAAGAAATTTATGTATGTTTTTAAGATTAAACTAATTTTGAAGATAAACAAATAGAAGAGAAGTTTTAGTAAGAATAAGCGATTTTTGAAAAGTTACAAAATTCTTTTGTTATGTGTTTCTGAGATTTTCTCAGATCTTCTATTAATGTTGTTGTTACTCTGGGCTTTTATCCTCACTTTCACCCTTTATCATTTTTGAAAACCATAAATTTGCAACCCAATTCATGTACAGTGAAATCTGTATAAGTTGACCACTTGCAGTGACACTTTAGCGGTTAGCTTAAACAGGTGGTAAACTTACAGAGGTTGATTTATATGATATAATACTCATTCTGTACCTGAAAAATGCGGACAACTTAAACAGGTGGTCAACTTTACAGGTTTTACTGTAACTGAAATAAAATTATTAAAAGCTGCTAAAAATAAAGTTTACCACATTGGGCATTGATAAATTATAGACCAATATGGAAAGGAATACTACAACAGGTATCAAGTGATCCTTTGGAGTTTTATATGCCTTTTTATGTTTATTCTCTTGTAGGTAGAGACTGTTAGTTTATTCCTTTGTTCTCCACAAATTAATTTGGAAAAGGGAGATGTTTTAAAAAAAAAATAGAGGTGGAAAAGTGTAGTGTATATTTTTTTCCAATTCATAGCTGAATGGAACTCTTAAGTTTGTGACACATAAAACAAGTTAAATTACATTAGCATTTCTGTGCACTTTTGTGGGGACGTGTGCAAAATTGAGTGAAGGGACACATAAACGAAATGTATAAGAGAAGGAATACTGTTTTTAAAAGTTTTAAATTGTTGTTATAATGTTTTTTATGTTTTAATATTTTGTTACTTTGTTTTTAAACATTAGTTTGCTTTTATTTCTGCGAGCTTTCTGTTTTTTTTTTTTTTAATTATTTGTGTGTTAAAAACAATATTCCAATTTCCTTTATTGCGTGATCAGGCAGAATTAATTAAACGTGATTCCCCCCCCCCCCTTCTAATCATAGTTTTTTTTTATTTATGCGTAGCATCTTTGTACATTCCATTTACCTGAAATGAGAATTATTCTTAAATTTTACAAAAAATGTGAAACAATTTGAGCTATCTTCTCAGGAGTTAAAATGTGATGCATCTTACAAAACAGATGAGAGCTTTCTTTTCTAAATTTAATTCCTACCAGTTTAATCATTTTTAATTTTTTTGTTATAAAAACATTGGTATAATTAACATTTTCTGTAACATATATTTGAATTGCCCAAAGCTCCATAATGTGGGGAAAATCTACACATGCATGAGGAAAATTCATCACTTCACATGTGAATTTTACTGCTCTGTGTATCTGCATCCATTTAAGCAAAGTAATTTTTTACACTTAAAAAAAAAATATGTTTTCGTGCAAATGTGCTTTTTTAAAATCCCCTGGAAAATCCTTTCCTATTGGAGTGACTAGTATTGGGGGTGCCTATTTTGCGTACTGATCTCTTGAAATCATGCTAGTTGATAAACCTTTACCTGAAATTTTTCTTTAAAATTGCATTCACTTCACTGAAGAACGCTCATCGTTTTGGTTTACCTCTCCTTATTAAACTCTGCATTAATAAAAATTTGTATTTCTCGATATTTTTACCTTCACGCCTTTAAAAATTGTACGTCTGTGCTCCTAAAGTTTATAAATATATTTTTCTTGCAGTATTTTGTTTTCTTTATCTGTAAAAAATAAATATATCTTGCCTGAAAAAGATTTGAAAATGAATCACATAGCTGCAAAGCAAAGCCTAGATTATAATGCCTTTAGTTGCCATGTCGTAGGAAGTAACAGAAAGGGTTGGAGGGGGGTATGGATATGCTAAAGGAAAATTGTGTCCATCATCACCATGCCAGTCATTTCATGGAGAATAGTTTTAGTCATTTAAATTGTGTGATTAGTTTGTAGATAGTGTAAATTATGTAAGATATAAAAATTTGGTTTTTATAATTTAAAATGTAACAAAGAATAATATATTGTTTTGTCTCTTTATTTTATATGTATATGAAAGTGTTGTGATCATTAATTTGCATTGATATTGAATAAATATTTTAATTTCTCCATCTGTGTATCTTTCATCTTTCCAAAGAGAGAATATTTTACAACTAATTAAAATATTTTTATAATTACCAAAATTTGAAAATACATGTGTGGGGGGGGGGGGGTCCTGTAAGTGCTTTATTTCAGTGACCTGTTACAAAGAGCCCTTTAAAGTGTTTATTTTTGAACAAAAATTTTCTTCTTTTTGACAAGGTGTTTTACTTTAGATTTTTTTTGGCAAATTCTTGAAAAATTGCATTTTTTTTCACAGTACTCTGAAACAAATTTTAATAAAATACTAGTTTTTACCCGCGGCTTCGCTCACGTTGATGTATATTTTTTTCAATTGATTCAGGTTAATAGTCAACACAGGCAGGGGTCAAATAATTACTAAAAAATGTTTGTCCCCAGTTTCGCAGACATTTCAAATCCTCCCCCCTTAATATATCAAAAGGTATGATTACAATTGAAAACCAGTGGGGGGGGGGGGGGTAAATGAAATGTCGGCAAAACTGGGGAGACACCCGAAAAATCTCACAATACAAGTCAAGAAAACGTATAGGAGTAGTAAGGGTAATTCTTAAAAATTCCAATTTGAGTGAGGTCAATTATTCTTAAATAAAGTCAAACATTTCCCTCATAATCCAGGACAACGTCAAATGGTGTCCAGCGCTACGCCGGCTATCTAAATTATTGCATATGCTTCTCGCCAGAGAATGGAACGGAGCTCAGGTGACACATGTCCCTCCTGAATAAATAAGGAGAAATACGTCTAAAATGGCAATCGTCCCGAAATAGGGTCAACAGTCACTACAAATCCTAATTTTTTAATAACGTCCCTTTAGAGTAAGAACATCAAATCTTTAAAATCCCCATCAGAAGGAAATCAACTGTTTCTAAATAACGTCAATGGTCCTGTTTAAAATACCAAAAAGTTCAGAGTAAAAATATACCATTAAAATCAGAGTAAGCACAATTTTTTTTAATTTTTTTTTTTTTTTTTTGAATTCCTATTTCAATGAGAAGACAATAGTACAAAAAGCTTCACATTTGGAAAAGAGAAACATTACCTTAAGTTTCTATTAGAATGGTGATATCAGCATTTTTGAATAACATCGACCTCCCTCTGAAAATCTCCGTCATTATTAATTCCTAAAATCTTCATCAGTAAAAGGCCAGACAGCATAAAAAAGAACAATATTCTCCATTGTTGCCATTACAATATGGACATTAATTCCACAAGATCCTAATTAGCATCATTAGTCCTTAAAAACACACACATAAAAAAGAAAAATGAAAATTAAACGTTTCAAAAGGTATAAAATAATTCACTAATGAGTTAACGTAGTTGCCTGGCGAGACTGGAGATTAAAAAAATGGATTTTGCAGATTAATTTGCATATTAATAGTAGCAGGGATGAGATTTTTCCAGCTTTTGCCGGAATTCCGGTTTTTTCTGTTAGCTATTTTTCTCAAAAAACGAAAAAAAAAAAATTTAATTTTTGGTCCCTGATTTCATCCTGCAAGTATTTCAATTATTTTTAATGTTGGGTGGTTTTTTACTATATGCTACCTTATATCTGCTTATTTTGTTCATGATTTCAATAATATTTTTATTTCTTTAATTTATTTTAGAAAATGCAAAAGTCAATCAAAAAATGTAGCTTAGCACCCACAGTCTCGAATTTTATTGAAACTTGGCATGGTTGTTCAAGGACTCAGGGGTTAGAAGTTGTTGCCTCTTTTTCAAAATTTAGATTTATTTAGGACTAAACACTCTTGCAAGAAATGGTACGAAGCAGCTTCCAATTTCTATTTTGATGCGGTTTTGGATATCATCCTTTTCATGAAATTTTTTTTGGATGTCATCCCTTTAAGGAATTTTTTTTCGATTTCCTCCTTTTTGCTCTCTGAACACTCTCATCCATGTAGTAGCTTTAATGTTATTTGTGCGTGTTGTTTTACTAATTTTGCGGATTAGTTTTAACTTCAATACCTTATAAACTTATAGTATTTAATGATTTTTTTTACCAGAATTAATTTGGCAAAATTTCTACATTTTAATGCAACTTTTGTAATGGCTGTAGCGCCAAGATTTTTGAACATTCGTCATGACCACATTATCATAACACTGCCCATCAAATAAGCTCTAACAATCATTTTATTTAATTTCCTTTTTTATTTTTGCAATTGAAAGCAGTGTTAAAATGCAAAGTAATAAATCAAAATCCATTTTTTATCGCAAAAGAACCACATTACCATACATTCGCCAGAGAATGGCCAAGTTAATGAAACTGCATAAAATGTTTGCGTGTTCTAATTCATAAGATATGATTCTAATTCATAAGAAAATGTTCTGCACTTTTTTTGGCCGTTCCCGGCGATAAATAAATCTTTCTTCAACGGTAATTAGGGGGAGGGGGCAGGCTCAATTTAATGACTTTTTTTTTTTTATCTTGTTACCAGATTATTGTACATTTTATCGAAAATTTTAAGTATGTTCTCTTGCAGCTTTTGAAATCCATTGAAAGTTTTAAAAAATCTTTGCCAAACAGTCTTTTTTCGAAAGTTTGGGAATGTATTTCGATATTTGAGACTTTAGTTGGTAAATTAAGCGCAATGATTATTTTTTGATGCATTCATGATTAGTGTCAAAACACTTGGCGACAATTAGAAACATTCCTAAGAGTATTTGAAATCTTCCTGCCATAGTTCAGGGTTGGCTGAGTAATACGTAAGGGCCTAGAAGTAAAAGGTGTTGATATATATATATATATATGTTTTTTTTTTTTTAAAGTGTAATATAAATGTAATCTGAAGACCTTCCCTTCTTTAAAAGTGCTTAAACAATAGGCCTGTTCTGGTCTTTTATTACTTCCTACCTTGGTGGAAATATGTCGCAATATAAGTGTTGAGACTCGTAAATATTGAAAACAGCCAAATGAATTTCAATGTATATTTACAGATGAGAATATGTACAAATGCTTGGTAATAATCCGTATGTGTAAAAGAGGAACATTAGAACATATTTTATAACTTTCTTATCCAACATTACATAATCATAAGTAGTAACTAAAAATAAACTTAATAAAATAATAGTTGCGTCTCCCGGCTTTGCACGGTCTACCTCAAAAATAAAAGTTGTGTCAAGTGACCCGTGTTCAACAATCAGGCTTGAACAAAAAAAAAAAAAACCTCAGTACAATTTTGCAACAGATTACGGAAAAATAACCAAAGAGGAAACATTTAAAATCCCCCCATTACAGGAAAACCCACAATCCAGAAATTTTTTTATTCATATTCTAGAAAAAAAATGGCAACAGATCTTTTTTCTCAATGTTTTTCTTCACGTTACAAATTTTAATAAAAGCATTGTTATGGGAAGCTGAGCTAAAGCACTGAATAATAATTTGAATGGAGGAAAGCCTTCGAAAAATAGGGATTTTATGTTAAAATCTAAGCTTCAAAATTGATAGTTTTAACTTATATCTTCGCTAATTTTTATCGGAGGATTATGTTAAATAGTCAATCTTCGCTAATTTTTATCGGAGGATAATGTTAAATAGTCAAACATGAAAACGGGAAAAATCACGAATCCATCTATACCTGGTTCAAACTGGCGTTCGGGAAAAGTAACTCAGACATACATACATAGGTACATACGCTCAGTTTTTAATTATATGATTCCATGTATCCTTTTATGTAAATCCTTTACAACATTAATCAACATTTTCAGTATCAATCTTGTATAAAATTAACTTTCCACACCAAGATTATACAATGATTCATTCATAAATATTATAGCATAAGTGTTTATAGTTAATCATAAGACATACGTAAAAGCAGAAGTAACTGATAAAAAGCAGATTTTAGTTTTTCGTTTTAACCATTAAAAATAAGATAATTACACTGATCAAAATGGTTAAAGGATATTGTTAGTTTCCTAATTTTAAAAGCACTTTTTTTATAATATTAGGAGTTTCCCCCTTACCCACCAACCCCTGTTTGGTGCCTTACAGGTCCTTTATCCCCTTCCCCCCATGCCACTGAAAACTCGAACTTTTTACGATACTACAGTCTTGATACAGGTGCTAAAGAACATTTTCAACCAACTTTAAAAAGTCGATGGATAAATTAGTTGACCGTTCAAGGCATTATATTGAGTTAAATGAACTCTATTTTTGTATAAATTTTATTCTATCTCTATTGTTTTTAGATCACACTTTTTAGGCTGCATCACTGGGAGGCGGGGTGGTAAAGAAACCCAAAAAGAAAAATTTGCCATAATTTATTAAGACATCCACAGTGGCCATTCTTCAAAAAGACATAATACATATGATAATGCTACATAAATGGGTTTTCAATGTTTATTCTTTCAGTAGGCAGGGTGCCCATGAGGGGGGTACATGATGCAGATTGCTATCAAAATTTTTAGTGGGTCAGGGTGTTTCAGAGGATCTTAATGTCTAGGGGGATCTTTAACATTTGAAGAGTGTGGGATGTTCCTATTTTAGAAAAAGTGCCGAGAAACATTTCTTCTTAAGTTGCAGAATATGAATTATAACATAATAATATTTTTTTTAAAAACCTCCAATTTCAAGAGTAGAGAAGCAACAGTAGACTTTTTTGCACAGGCACTGTTCATTAATGCGGTGTATGTAACACTTTCCAGGATTTTGTGACAGCATTCCAAGTTTCACCCTGTCTAAAACTGCATTGAGTTAAAAATTAAGTAGTCATCAATATAGTCTAGCTTCAGATTCTGTTAGGTCAATTCTAATAGGGGTTTTTTTCCTCATCTTTTTGTGTTTAATAAAATAGATATTTGAATTCAATACAATCGTATAGCAAGTTCACTTGTGCTGAAAATCAAGATATGCATATTCCAATATCTTGATATATCCTTGATAAAGATAGCATGTATCAAAATATGCTACTGTAAGGCTTTGATGACGAGACACATCGCCTGGGGCGAGTTGATTTATGTTTGGATTGAAAGAGGAGTAGTTGATATTAAACGATGTCAAAAAGTTATTGGTAAAGCAAACTGGTTTTCTTCAATCCTATTTCAATATAAATGGAATAGTTAGATTCTTCTCTAATGGGAAGTTATCTAATTAGAATATGGCTGTAAGTGCTTTAAATTGTTCGGTTTTCTGAAAACTGAATTAGTTTGCCATAGGGTTGCCATTTCATCTTGTTTAATGATAAGATGAACTCAACATTGAATGCATCCAAATGCTAAATACAGTCAAACTTGTTTATCTCGAACCTGCCTATCTCAAAAACCTCTCTATGTTGAAATTTTTGAATTTCCCTGCGTTTATAGCATAAGTTCAGTGTTTTCCCCCATACCTATCTGGAAGGAATTTTTCCCAAAAACCTTTATATCTCTAATTTTTTTGGTCTTTTTCATATTTGATCCCCAGTGATCTTTATCAATAGTAGAACTTGAAGACGAAATACTATTTTTCTAATATCAGCAGTTGTACAGTCTTCTAAGTCTTGTGAGATACATAGACAAAGTAAAACTAAGTACAACAGGCAAATTTTGCAAGAATTCCACTCAGAAACGGAGGGGAAGGGGCAATGTTGGATTATGAAAAAGCCTTCAGAGTTTGACTTTCGATTCGTTGAGAACACTTATTTTGTTGTGTTCGCTGGGTTTAGACCCTTCTATTCTAATGTTTCAATTATTTTGATTGAGACAAAAACATTCTTAAGACAATCGTTGAAAGATAATTTTCACCCTTAAAAGTATGCATAAACTTGCTAGCGGTATAACTACTGAAACTAGTAAAATGTGTAATCACAACATGTAATATTGAAAAATTATCAGCAATACGAATGCAACAGAATCTGTTCACTCTTTTACTTTGTCCCAATAGCTTATTTTACAAACTGTTATCAAAACCTCTGCATCTCGAAACCTCCATCTTTCAAATTTTTTTTCTGCTCCATGAAATTCAAGATAGGCAAGTTCGACTGTAGATACAAACTAAATAGTTAAAATATGGCACTCCCTTATTTTTAAAGCTGCTCACACTAAATCACTAATGATTGTTAAACAAATCAATATGATTTAGTTAAAAAATATATCCATAAATTGCCAGCAATTGTTGGAAATAAATACAGTAAAATTTCATCACAGCGAACACCAATACAATGATAAATGCACTATACCAGAGAGCCCAGTTATCACATCCTGAGACTGCAATTTCATTCTTATTAGAATGCCTCAGTCAGGAATAATGTCTAACCAAGCTAGAGGCAGCTATCATCTTGTTGAAGCTGAGAGAGCCAACAAACTGGTAGATAAAGTGAAGGCTATGTATAGATAGTAAGAAAGCTCAAAGATAAGGTTACCAAATACATTGAAGCACCGTTTATACTTAAAATATACCACCAGCTCAGTTATTCCATCCAAGAACTTCAGTTTCGTGCTTTTTAGCACTCATCAGCCCAAAATAAGAATCACATGAGCTTAATAGAAAACACCATTTATACGTTTTTGAAGGGACTGTATGAAAACAAACGAAAGAACGTATAATAGATATAGCTTAATGTGTATTAGACTTTGCAGGGACCAATTTCAAAAACATATAATTGATAAAAACATATAAACGGTGCTTCATTGTATGTGCTTTTTAAAAAACAACTATTGCTCTAAATTCATCGAAAAGTCAAACTTTTTAGTGTGCAATGTGCAATGCTTCGTTAAACTTCTTTTATGAACAAAAGCTTTGTCACAAAATTCACATTTGTAACACCTGATATTGTCATGAATTACCTTATGCTTTGCCAAGTCCCCCCTTCGACCAAAGCATTTATTACACACGTCACAAAGATATGGTTTTTCTCCGGTATGCATCACATAATGCGTAGCAAGGCCTTGTTTAGTGTTAAATCTTTTATCACATGTATCACAAGCCCACGGCTTTTCACTCGAATGAGTGAGTAAATGTGAATTCATGTACCTCTTCTGGGTGAACGTTCTTCCACACACGTCACATTTATGTGGTTTTTCACCTGTATGAGTTCGATAGTGCTCTTTCATGTGTCCTTTACGGCTGAATTCTTTTTTGCACACATCACACTGAAAAGGTTTCTCCCCAGTGTGTGTATAGTAGTGCCTAGAAAGAATAACCTTCTGGCTAAAACTTTTATTACACACCAAGCATTTATAATTTAATTTCTTCTCTTTCAATGATGATGCTTGTTCAATAGTGCTTTCTGAAAAATTATTATCTAATGTAGTGGAATCTTCTGAAGGGAATGTTTCTAACAGATCTGAATTTGTTGACGGCAGTATGTTTAAGACTTCGGACTTTTCGGATTTGATTCGAATCGGAGGGCAAATATCCGAAAAAGTGGAATTTTCAGTAAATAGGACATCAGAATAAATAGTTTCTGGAAAACTTTGATCTGGGATTATTGTTTCAGTTGAAAAAGAACATGGATTTAAAAGATTTTCAGACGTTTGTATATTTTCGAAGGTTGACATTTCATTCGTTGAAAGATTTTTAGATTTTAAGTTTTGCAATGTGTAAAATTGGAATGCACGCCCAAAGTTGTGTGTGAGCGGAAAACTGATTCAACTCAATCATTAATATTACACAAAAAATTGTAATCAACAAACACGGTACTCGTTTCTTAAACAAGAGGTTTTTAGCTGCTACATCATGTAAAAACTTTGAAAAGAATTTAAATGCAAACGAAAATTCTTGTCAATTATTTTCAATCGTTTCATTGAATAGTATCATTTATAATACGAGATGCAACTAAACCTTTCATTCTCTTCGTTAAAATGTAACTCTTATTTTGTTTGCTGTCTGTTTCATTTCCTTCAAAAAGTCGAGATTCAATGAAAATTGAAAACCATTATCATAATTCGGATTAAAATAATTGACATCACTGATCATGAAGCTTGAAAAGCAGACAACAAAAGTAAACACTAGTAGACGACGGAGAAACTAACACTGCCAGATGCCAGATAAATTATTTTTGACTTGACTCAAAAAAAAAAAAAAAATTAATCTTGGCGCATGCGTACTGAATATATTGTAATCCCAAACGGAGCAACTGGGAAATGAAATTCAAGTAATGCAAAGACAATTAAAACAAAACTGAAAATGTATTTCGTAGTAACGAGATTTCACTGCAAACCTAGTCCCAAATAGATGTTCTGACAACCATCATGCCCCCAAATAAACAGCTTTGCATCCTCGTAGGCTTCAGTATAAACATAAGTATTTAAACTGTGCACTAGATGGCGCCACTATTTTTTTTTTTTTTTTTCATATATTGGAAATCATGGATCTCCATGATTGGAAATGCACATTTTATTCAATTATACTTGTAAAACATAATTAATCTCTCTAACAAATGTATTTTCGCTCTGACATTTGAAGTTTTGCTACTTGTATTAATTTTATTTTTCTGCTTCTGAAACTATCAGCTTTGTAAATTAAAAGAAAACAAAAACATGATGAACATTTTTCATATCATAGAATAGAAATTACAATGAAACTTGTTTCTTTATCGTGTATCATAATTATTTCTAATTCTTCTGGTTTTTTAAAATTATAGAACGAAAAGAAATTCTTTCACATCTTGCTGACGTAAAATACAAAGAAGTTCATAGCTCTTATTTTTTTTCTTTTCTTCCCTTGCGTGATAAAACTATTTTGATGTTTGAATAATAAAAAGTCTAACTTCTTGTACATTGATGAATGTATATTTCATAAAACTTTTTTAATATTTCTGCTCGGTGAAATATCATTGTGCCTTGATTAAATTTTTAATCTTTCAACTTATTTCTTTTCATCAAAGATTTCAATTTGACACAAAACAATTTCACACAAAATCTGCACTTTAAATGCCAATTAAACCAAATATTCGATAATTAACTGATGTTCAAATTACATTTCAACGTCCTGTGAACTCTGCAGTCTGCATTAAATTAGTGCGATAGATGTTCAAGAGTTAATAAATAAAATTATCAATTGAAAAGGGCGGGGGGGGGGGGGGAGGGAATTGCACAACTAAAAACACACAATTTTCATTTCATTTCTATTTTGTTATACAAATATACAAATACAAATGTGACGACTAGCAACAGGCAGCTAGGCTAGTCCTAGTCAATTAATTAGTCCCCAATGAAGATGAATGGCCCTCTTAAAGCTATCCACTCCCTTGCTCATTACCGCCTCTTCCGGTAAGCTATTCCAAGTGCCCACGACCCTGCTAAAGTAGTAGTTTTTCCTGATTTCCAAGTTAGCCTGAGATTTAAATAGCTTAAAACAATGACCCCTTGTCCTGCTTTCCCCGCAAAAATTTAATCCATTTACATCTTTCATTTTGATAAATTTAAATAACTGAATCATGTCCCCTCTGACTCTCCTTTGCTCCAGGCTATACATGTTAAGCCTATTAAGTCTGGTATCATAATCTAAATCTGAGAGTCCCCTTACTAATTTAGTTACCCTTCTTTGAACCCTTTCCAATACAAAAATATTTTTCTTCAAATAAGGCGACCAAAACTGAACAGCATACTCCAAATGAGATCTTACTAAACTCCTATATAAAGGCAGAAGAACTTTCTTAGATTTGTTAGAAATAGATCTTTTGATGAACCCAAGCATTTTGTTGGCTTTGTTACTAGCAATACTGCACTGTTGACTAAACTTGAAGTCCTGATTTATAAAAATACCCAGGTCCATAACATTTTCTGCCTGATTTATGACTGAACCCTGTAAACGATATCTCATACGCTTATTTCCATGACCTAAGTGTAGCACTTGACATTTCCCTACATTAACTGCCATACCCCATTTATCTGCCCACTTAGTAATATGATCTAAATCCTCTTGCAGCTGTTTTACTTGTTCTTCATTTTCGACAATCCCCATAACTTTTACATCGTCAGCAAAACAATTCATGCTTCCAGAAATATTTTCATTGATGTCATTCATAAATATAATAAACAAAAGAGGCCCTAAAACTGATCCCCGAGGAACCCCACTTAAAACATCACTCCAATTAGAATGATTTCCTCTCACAACTACTCTTTGCTTCCTACCGGTAAGCCAATTCCTAACCCAAAGTAAATTTTTTCCTCCTATTCCAATGTCAGCTAACTTGCTGAGAAGAGCAACATGCGGTACCTTGTCAAAAGCTTTTTGAAAATCAATATAAACAACATCCACACATTTTTTGTTATTTAAAGCTGAGGTAACCTTGTCGTAGAAATGCAATAAATTAGTAGTACAGGATTTACCTTTCCTGAAATCATACTGCAAACTAGTCAACAGACTATTAGTCTCTAAGAACTTCATGATCTTAATTTTGTTCAATGTTTCGAAAATCTTACAAATCACCGAAGTCAAACTTACAGGTCTATAATTCCCAGCAATACCTTTAGAGCCCTTTTTGAAGAGTGGCGTTTTGTTAGCCAGCTTCCAGTCCTCTGGCACCGTCCCCGAGTTATAAGAAGCATTGAAAGTATTCAAAATAACATCCACTAATTCCTCTGCACATTCAACTAAAATTTTTGGATAAATATTATCTGGTCCCGGAGCTTTAATTGCTTTAATCTTTTTCAAATGAAATAAAACCTCCTCCCTGGAAAATACAAAATCCTCCAGCTGTATAATAGCTTGTGTCTTGTTAGTGTCAACTGTTGAGATACAGTTATCGTTAAACACACTGGAAAAAAAGTTATTTAGAACATTTGCAATATCCCTATCGTTTTGGATTAAATTTCCATACTCATCAACCAAAGGCCCAATTTGATTGTTTCGAGCTTTCCCAGAATTAGCGTAAGCAAAAAACCTCTTAGGGTTCCCATCAATGTCATCTGCCAGCCTTTGCTCCAATTCCCTTTTCTGAATCCGTACCAAATACTTAAAATTTCGCCTTGCCTTACCATACTGGAGCCTCTCCGCACTCTGACCAGTTTCTTTAAACTTACCAAAAGTGGCTTGCTTATAATTAAGAGCTTCTTTAGTCTCCCTGGAGAACCACATGGGCCAAATTTTGGTACTAACACCTTTTCTCCTAAATGGAACATAGTCCCCAACCGTTTTAGCAAGTTTATCCTTAAATTCCGTCCACTGCTGATCTACGTCGCTATTTTCCAATCCTGACGAAAAAACCTCTTTCAAGCTCTGCCTAAGTGCAACAAAATCAGTGCTTCTGAAATTGGGCACAAACCTAAAATTATCATCTTTGCACACTTCAAATTTAACCCGGAATCTAATGCTGTTATGATCACTATCTCCAATATGCTCCCCTACACACAACCCCTGAACAAAACTACCTATGTCACAAAAAACTATATCCAAAATCGCCTCCTCTCGAGTTCCCTGAGTTACAACTTGATCTAAGAAACAGTCACCAATTACTTTTAAAAATTCCTCTTCTTTGCCATTACCAGGATAAAAATTATTCCAATCAATACCCGGAAAATTGAAATCCCCCATAATAATAACGGATCCCTTACTGGACATGTCACTAATAATACTGTACATCTGTTTATCTTGTCCCTGGTTTGAATTAGGTGGCCTATAAATGTTTCCAAAGCGTAGCTTTTTGCCCTTACTGCTCATCAACTCCAGCCAAACCATATCAATATCAGTAGGCTTATCATTTTAACCAATTCATTGCAAATAAAATTGTCTCTAACATAAAATAAAACCCCACCACCTCTTTTACCTACTCTATCCTGTCTGAACAAATTATACCCAGCAATATGTAATAACTCTGCATCAGATTCGGTAGCCCATGTCTCTGTAATTCCAATAACATCCAACTTCTCATTCATAACTATGCTTTTCAATTCATCCATCTTGTTCCTAATACTGCGAGCGTTGGTATAGAAAACTTTAAGCATGCCTAAGTTGCTTTTATTTAACACCCTGAAATTTCCTAAATTACAATTGTTAACATTACTACTCTTGTTCGTCACTTTATTTTCATTTCTAGCAATACCCAAAAAAATTTCATTCTCTCGATACCTGATGCTTGAACCATGCCCCCCATTCCAACTTAGTTTTTTGACTCCGAAGCCCTTAAAATTAATCCACTAACCATTTTGACCCCTGTAGAGCTCAGATGCAGGCCATCCCTAGCAATCCAATCCCGTTTACAATGACTCCATACATCAATGAACCTGATACTGCGCTTTTTGCAAATTGACTTCAGTAGCAAGTTCCTATACCTCGCACGTTGATTTAGCCAGCTCCTATGCACTCCATACCTGGGAAGCAAATCAACCACTTGGACATTCGTCGAAAAGCTGGTTGCTTTATCCAACAGGGATTCCCATTCCCTAGAAAACTCCTCATTTTTACTGTGGCCTACATCATTTGTTCCCACCCACAAAGTAACCATGTCCTCCTTCTTCAATACTCCCTTCTTCAGTGTCGGATCATGCGATTTTGGGGCCCCAGGCGCAACCTATCCGGAGGCTCCCTTTAATTGACACAACGAAAGGTTTCCTATATTTACAATGCAAAAAGTCATATTTTTTTGAATCAACAAGCTTTGGGGGGGGGGGGGGGATTATTCTTATTTAAAAAAGAAAAACAACGATATTTCTGACAAAAAAGTTTACTACGAAAAATTTTGTCTTTGTTTTTTGGTAATTTAGGTAGTGCAGGGTGTGAGATCCGAACCCCGATTTCAGACCATCTAGCAAAATCGCAGCTTTCCCCTGTTTTTCAATGCGCATCATTCAGTGGCGCAACCAGAGAGAAAAAAAATCTTAGGGGCGGGAGGTTTTTTTCATTTGGCCCAGAAAAAAAGAGAGAGGAGAAAGAGAACCTTTAATTGGATAGGAAAAATAAGGAGAGAGGGGGGTCCGGGGGTTCTCCCCCGGGAAAAATTTTAAACTCGTAGTTTTAAAAACGCAGTTTTAGACTTTCTTTGATGATGTCAGGGGGCACAAAGGTGCAGCTGCTGGCAGGTCCGGATCTGCGCACCCGCAGACCCCGTAGTGCGGGGATGCACCTGGTCTTTTTACGGCTCAAGAAATTGAAGAAAAAACTGAAAAAATCTAGCACCCTAAGACTTATTAACGTTATAAATATACTCTGCTGGCCTCTGAGGCCCTACAAATTTTGTTGTAGGGGGTCCGAAATTTAAAGATCCGGTCCGGGGTGCAGGGGTCTCAGCGGAAAGTTGTTGAAATTGAAGTTCTAAAAACACGATTATAGGTTATATTTATTGACGTTAGGGTAAGGGATGGAGCTCAGGGACTGCCTTTAATCGATTTTTTTTCAAAACAATAGATAGAGATCAATTCCTTCTCCCCCCTTCCCAATTGTCGAAACTGTATAGTTTCAAAAATACAACAGTAGACAAACTTTACGGGATATTTAAAATCTGATGAAAACCTTCGTGAGAGATTTGCTTTTGTTTCTTTCTTGAAAATTGTACAGTATAATGAAATCCATACTTAAAGGATAACTTAATAGGCTAGACCGGTTATAGTTTAGACACATTTTACATTTTGATTTTTGTTATATTTGTTATTTTATATTTTTCGTTACGAGGGTTACGTACCAAATCAAAATTTCATCGGATGCAAGCACTATTTTCTTATTAAATAATGATTTCAAACCTTTGTAAAGATAATGTATTCGCAACAATAATATCTTAAATTTCTTCTCGAAATTTATTAACTATACTCAACGTGAGTCAAGTAGATACACAAAAGAATAAACTGTTGCGCTGAAGTAATAAGCGAAGTGAAGTTTTTAAGGGTTGTTTTGAAAGAAGATTCTCACAAAATATTTTGTTCGAGTGAGATGCTAAAAGTAAATTTGATTTAGTTAATGTAAATAAAGTATGGCTATCTTCTCCGAATTACGCTCTTTTAAATATTTCTAGAGTAATTTCATTCATTTGAAGGTTTTTTTTGAGCAATCACGATTGCTTATTGTTCTCATTTGACTGTTTTTGGCGTTACGCTGATTTTATTTTCCCGCCAGCACTCTCTGCCAGCATCACCGTCGCGTCAACCGGCCTCACGATGCTGCTCTTGCGAAAACCGTCTCCAGGTCGCGTCCATGTCCTACACACACACGCCTGCGCACAGACACAAACACACACTCCGACACACATACACACACTCATGCCTGCACACAAACACATATGTCTACATACACACACACGAACGCCTACACACACAGAACTGCAGACACAACACGCACACACATGCATACATACACACACACGCACCCACACACATGCGCCTACAGAAACATACACGCTCGTGATTGCGAAAAACATAATTTGAATTCAAGATGCCAAAAATTCAAATTAATTTTTTTTTTTTTTTTGAGGAATCACGAATTGCTTATTGATTATTTACTTGACCAAAGTTGATGTTGCTCTGCTTTTTCAGATTACCATGGCGATGGCTGTTTTTATTATTTATTTAGAGAGCAAGATTTTCATAGTCATAGTTACAAATCGTCTGAGGCCAGGGGCGGCAAATAGGGAGGGGGTGAGAGGGGCGGTTGCACTCCCAAATTTTTTACTCAGAATAATAAAAAATGGTCAATTCATTTAAGATAACTTATAAAATCATTTGCCTGCATTTTCAGAACAGAAAAAACTGATTTAGAATAATTATTTTCCTTAACTAAAGAAGTAGTCTCTTCATATGGGTTAAATATGTCAAAAATGCGTAGTCTATGTTATAATCGGGCATCTTGTATGAGATGCCGGTACAGTGTTGAGACTGCGCAATTTTTACGCGTAAACTCCATGTCATTTTACATAAATTTTAATGTTCATGTTATATTTTAATGTTTAGCTAGTAAGTATTCATTGATTCCTTGTACTAGAAACACATCTCGCAGGGGGCGCTATATTGGGAGCAATCAGCCCGCGCCTAAAATCCATGACTAACTGTCAATTCCATGAGTTTTGAGCATTTTTCACTCAAAATTATGACTTTCCATGGCAAATTCTCAAAAGAGAGTTTTTTCTCCCAAAAAATTCAAACGAAGGCAGCTGAATCCTGGGGCCCCTTCAGACGCAGGGGGGCCCTATTGAGAGCAATCAACCCGCGCCTAAAATCCATGACTAACTGTAAATTTCCATGAGTTTTGAGCATTTTCCACTCAAAATTATGACTTTCCATGGCAAATTCTCAAAAGAAAGTTTTTTTCCCGGAAAAATTCAAACGAAGACAGCTGAAGCCTGGGGCCCCTTTAGACGCAGGGGGCCCTATAGGGAGCAATCAACCCGCGCCTAAAATCCATGACTAACTGTCAATTTCCAGGAGTTTTGAGCATTTTCCACTTAAAATTTTGACTTTCCATCTTTTAGGAAGTGACGCGGCTCCGAGGCCCCTTGCTTTGTTGGAGGCCCCAGCTAGCGCCTCATGCGCCTATTCAGTGATCCGCCACTGCCCTTCTTTTCAGCAACCATATTAACGTCTTTTACCCGAGCCCCGGTAAACAACACCTAGCCACCTTTCGCTTTACTCTCCCAACTGTGTTACCCACCTCCCTTACCATAGAGTCCCCCAAAATTACACCCTTAGTTTCCCAATCTAACTCCTCATTTGAAACTTCCCCCTGAATCTCTGGAACATTTATACCCTCTACAACCGGCCTACACCCTAATGCTAACTGGGCTTCCAAAACTAGCATCTTAAGTTTTAAGTCTGAGAGTTCAGCACATTTAGTGCAAATATAATCCTCCTCAAAAACAGACTCATTTTCCCCCTTATACAGGCAGAACATATGACATAAATCACAAGAGATCCACCTGTCCCCCTTCCCACTCTTTACCTCTTTCATAATGCATATAACACCCATTTCTACTCAGTGAATATGTTCCAAAAGGCAAAACAGAAAGATAAAAATGCAAAAAAACACAGAATAAATACTAAAAACAGCAGTAAATAAACAGAGTTGCTACACCCAATAAAGCACACAAGATCAAAAACCAGGAGATCACCACATGTTAGGCTTAGCTCCAAAAAATGCAAAAACACTTCAAGAATACAATTACAGCAAAAATGAGCCCCCAAAACACATTAAAACTAAATTACATGATAAAGTGAAGTAAAAAAAACCTAAAACTAGACAGTAATAATGAAAAATTATAGTAAGAAAACACTTATCAAATTAGCAGCAGTAACACTCCCTGCATCACAGGCGCCCTCTAGTGGCCAAAAACAAATTGTTTCGAATCTCTCCTTTTGAAACTCTAATGGGACAAATGAGTTTCTCCCCGAAATTTCAACGTCAAACAAATTTATTTTGAACTAGCCGCCTGCGGCGACCAGCTGGTCCGCCTTTTCACGCAATTCGCCTTTTTGCGCCAGTGTTGCCGCCTTCGGCGGCAGCTTAGACAATTTAGCGACGGTATTAATCAATGTTTTTCTTTATATATCAATATTATCATTCGCCTTTTTACGCCAATGTTGGCTTCTTCGGCGGCTGCTTAAAAAAATTTGTCGATGGTATTAATCAATCTTTTTCTCTATACATCAATATTATCATTCGCCTTTTTACGCCAAGGTTGCCACCATCGGCGGCTGCTTAAATAAATTTTGTGTTGAATAAAGTATTTTCTAGATCTATCTCCAGTTATATGTCCTTTGGAATATTTTTAAAGGGGGGGGGGGGGGAGGCACAAAGAGCATACTCTTCATGCAAATTTTGTCGGAAAATAACAAAAAGCACTTTAACTTTTATGTGAAAGCATTGTTTTTTCAAAGTCATGGTATGTGTTTGTGTGGGGGAGACGGCTATTGATCATCCGTTGAAGTTCCTCTATTTCTTACTGTCTATCTACTGTATCCACCTCTATATTTGTCCACCCTTCTTTCTCTCTATCTATATATACGATCCATGCATATCTATCTCTGATAGTAATTAACAATCCTTTTCTATGTAAAAAAAAACATTTTTTGCCCACTTAATATAATCTCTCTATCTACCAAACCTAACCACCAATTCCTACAAAAATCATGCAAAAAACCGCGGGTTTTAATTATTTACTTAAAACTGCACGCAAAAAAAAAAAGGCTCTGTGTTCTCCGTAGTGTGCAAAAAGCAGCGCTTGCAAAAGATTAAAAAAAAAAAAAAAACACCGCTTTTATTGAATTAAAATGCGCACAAATATTTGACCAAAAATAAATATAGCAAAACGTCCAGAAAAAAAAAGTTGGAAAAATAAAGGTATGAAATCTCTGAAAGTTAAAGGGAAAAAAAAAGTGAAGAGAAAGCAAACGATTTCAGTTAGGTCACGTGATGAGGAAGTGCGGAACTCAGCCGGCAATGCTTACAGGTCGCGTCGCGTTCTGCATTAAAAAAATTGTAAAAAAAAAACTTTTGCGTATTTTTAAAAACTTTTTTCTTCTGAAGGAGGCGGAATGTTTTTACTATTACCAACTAAAATTTTGGAATCGAGAGTTCAATACTTTTTGCAGGATGGGTTTCGAAAAAAACTAAACCCAGAAAAAAATGCAAAATAAAGGTTTTTTAAAAAAATTATAAAAAATACAAAAATTTCAATATCTTCAAAATTTTTTCAATCATCATATTTAAAACTAAATTTCCTACATTATAGTACTAAAAATATTTGTATGGTGCGATTAGTTCGGGGTCTGTGAGGTAAAAAAGTACTAAAAAGTGCAAAAAAACGCGTAAAACATTAAATAACTTTTTTTCTAATAAAAATATCAAAAATCGAAGCCCGAGGTGCACTTTTTCAGCAAAAACTGCACCAATATACCAAATTTCATCTTTCTAGGCCTTACCGTTTTCCTGGGATACGCGCCACAAACACACACACACACACACACACACACACACACAAACATTTTATTTTATTATATGTATAGATAGATTGCACGTCATTATTTATTCACTAGAAAGTACTTCAAAATAAAATTGTTTGACAACTCTAAAAAAAAAAATGAATACAGATAGGGCTTACTGAGCAACTCTAAATATCATAGGTGTCTCTCCGAAATTCCGACAAAAAAATCATTTTGATCTGTACGCCATTACTTTATTCACTGGTTAATTTCTGTCAAATAAAATAGTTCTCCCATCGTTAATAAAATAAACAAATACGGGTGTATGTGGGGGGGGGGGGGGATTGATCACCGCTTGACGTCATAGATGTATCCATGTAAAATGTATTCTCGTACATCATCATTCGGTAAAATTCGAAGTTTCATTCGTTAAATTAAAAGAATCTTCAGTCCCCCCCCCCCCCCCAATAATAGTTCAGTTTGGTGCCAAACGAGGAAGATGCCTCTCTCGCAAAACGAAGACCATGGTGGGGAAAAAAATATGAATTTAACATTTTATAGTTATTAAGCAGATAAGAATTTTACCATACGATTATTTTTCTTGCCTAGTTCTTATTATAACCTAAGACTTTTTTTTGAGCAATCACGATTGCTTATTGTTCTCACTTGACTGTTTTGATGTCCTTTGATTTTATTTTCCCACCGCCGCCCTCTGCACCATCACCGTCGACCGAGTCCTCACGATGCTGCTCCTACAGCGAAAGCCGTCCCCAGGTTGCATCCATATGCTACACACGCGCATACATACACAACTACACACACACACACAAGCACATACACACACATACACCTACACACATACACACAACTAACTACCCACACATTCATGCCTGCACACAGACACAAACACATATGCGTACACACACATACACATACCCCTCACATAAACACGCATACCCCCCACACACAAACATACACCCCTACATACACACACTCGTGATTGCGAAAAACATAATTTGAATTCAAGATGTCAAAATTCAAATTAATTTGTCTTTTTTTTTCTTTTTTGTCAGTTCGTTATTATTGATATTATTGGTCTCAAAAATATTACTTATATTGTTAGTTTAATTGTTAGTTTAATATGTTTCTAGATTTTTTCCTATTGTTTTTAGGATTTTAAAATGTGTATGTATTCGTTTTATTAGTTTGATTTATATGCGTAGTGATTAATGGATTTATTTATGATTTTATTTATTTTTTTATTTATTTATTATTATTATATATTTATTCATTTTGTTATCTTGTGTGATGAAATTTTACGAAATAAATATTTATTTTTTTGATATTTGCTCACTTTTCTGAAATGATTTTTGAAAAGCTAACAAATACGAAATATTAATGACAGTCTCAATGCTTTTTTTTTTTTTTTTTTTGCCGACTTTCCCGTCAAAATTTTAAAAAATGAATAAAGACATGAAAGATACAAGATGGCTGCCCCTCACATTCAAAACTGTAGGAGCCCTGCCCCCTTGCTTTCCAAAGTAAAAAATTATTAATTAATTGAAAAATGATTTTTTTTTTAATAGGGTGAATTGATATATTTCTCAAAAGTAAAAACAAAAAATTCCGAATAAAGGAATTTTTCTAGTCTTATTTCCTAAGAATGGAACTTTAAAATGGAATGGGAAAGTCGACGGTGGACATCCGCCACAATTTTTGATGCACATTTTTAGAAGTTTTTTAATCAGTAGAGGGAGAGTGTTGTACCTTGGGACACTGCTAATTTCTACATATATATTTTTAGTAACCGTTTTTTTTTTTTTTAAATATCTAATAGTAACCTTCTCCTCTAAATGGAGCCATAGTAACAATCAGTATTAAAGAGTTGAATTGAGGCACTGAGAAGCAAAGAGATGTAAGTGGCAGAGTTAAAAATTTGGAGATAACCAGTACAAATGGTAGGTGAATCCCTCCTCTGTCTTGGGGCAAGCGATAGTACTAGACTAGTAGCCCTGGTAGGTGCTGCTGTACAGCAAGATTTAGATATTTTTTTTAAATGAAAGCCTACCTAGGATCTGAACTTTAAACGCGATTTACTCGAAACTTTAAATAGTCTACTTACACCCCTTTGCTCTCACTGCCTCAATTGATGATTTTGTGAGAGAAAGAAAATTTCATGACTCCAAAGTAAATATTTCCTTCAATTTTGTTTCATTTTCTATCTTTGTATTTGTAAAACTAATCAACTGAATTTCATTTTGTTATAACAGAGAAGTACTTTCAATATTTCGGTTATGAGAATATAATGATATTGCATCAAGATTGATCACCATTTTGGTTTTTCTTAAACCAAATTGTAATTGTACCTCAGGACAGCCAAACATATTGCACCATGGGACACGTCCAAGGTACAGCATATGCATGGTTCTTAATAATTAAGATATGTTTAGGACTATGGAAAAATGTTCTAATCTGATGTAGTCTTTTAAACACACTGAATGATGAATAATTCATTACTTATGTGATTCATTATTCATAATTTAATTCATTCCCATGAAATATATATACAGTAAAACCTCGCTAACGCCAATGTTCTATCAGGGAGGAGTTGAAAAAACAGCCCAGCTTCATCAGCGTTATAAATGTCTTCTGGTGCATACTTTTGAAGAATATCTTTCATCTTCTCTTGTCTCCAGGCATTTGCCTCATTCATCGGAGCAGATTTTTTCTCTCCGTGAATTTTCTGGAAAGTGATTCCGTGACGATCCCGAAAACGCATTAGCCAACCATTGCTAGCTTTAAAAGTTTCGTTCCCTAGCATTGCTGCATATTTCCGTGCTTGTGCACATAACAAGGGTCCATTTATTGGGATATTTGTTGCTCCCATCTTTTGAAAACACTTCAGGACGGCAGCATCAA
Source organism: Uloborus diversus (assembly GCF_026930045.1). Classification (NCBI taxonomy): domain Eukaryota; kingdom Metazoa; phylum Arthropoda; class Arachnida; order Araneae; family Uloboridae; genus Uloborus; species Uloborus diversus. The sequence goes on from NW_026558383.1 coordinate 173,737, forward strand.
TGTTTTCATTAGTCGCGACTTTTAGTCGTTTTCGCTTGGGATTGACTGAATTTGATCTCACAGCATCTTCAATATGTTTCCTCTTCTTGAGGAACGTTGCAACTGTAGATTGAGATAATCCATATTTCTTAGCTGCATCAACCTGCTTCATTCCATCATCAATATCGCAGATGACGTTGAGTTTATCTTGAAATGAAATTTGCTTTCTCCCTGCCATCTTAGGGAAAAATACTCTAGTGAATAAAATCAAATCTTTCGTTTTCGTCGATCATGTGACAGTGATGACGCAATCAGATGGGAATGTTACACCTTTTCGGACCATCTTCATTTGCCACTCACTCAAAAAAAAAAAATTGAACATTTTCTGTTTTTTTACTTTTCAAGCATTTTTAGATGTTTAGTTTCCCCCTCCATGTGCATGTTTTCTTTTCCCAAAAAAGAAAAAAAAAACACTGTGGTTTAAACAAAATAAAAGAACAATCTCAAGGGGGGAGGAAGGACGGTTTCAGCTCTTTATTCCTTTGGTCTAGACGCCTTTTGATACAAGGGCGCCTTTTCTTTTTGTTCATTTGTGTTAAAAAAGAAATTTATACGATTGTACTGCTTTTTTTATTTATTTTGGAAGGTGCATTTTTGTTTTGACTTGTGAAAATAAACTATCTCCAGCGCGACGCCATTTTGGAAACGCATTGTTTAAAATGTAGCGCGAAACTTAGAGCTAACCATTTTTAAAGAAAAAATAAAGTTTTAAGCTTTTTTTTTTTTTTTTTGAAAATAAGAGGGATTACTTTCAGGGTTTTACTGTACTTGAAAATTAAATTATCGTAATACAGAGGGGTTGAAAACTTAAAAAAACATCGCTTTACAGGGGTTTATTGCTGTAGAGAATATCGCAATATTGAGAGGAGGATAACATTAGTTCCTATGCGAGTTCACCGGGACCCGAAATATTATCGTTGTATAGGGATTTATCGTTGTATCGGATAGCGTTGTAGCGAGGTTTTACTGTATTAGCTACCAGTTTGTTTGGCATTCTTGGCTTCCTAAAGAGGTTTTCCATCTCCAGCTGTGTCATTTTCCTATGCCGCGCTGATGAGTGCTAATGAGCACGAAACTGCAGTCCTCGGCTGGAAATGACTGAGCTGGCGGTGTATTTCATGTATTGTTAATATGATTTGTTTTTATTTTAACTTTAAATTTTTAATTTATGTACTATTCTATTTACGGTAACGGCAAATAAAGTGAAATTCGGAGTCTTTTATACTTTTACATAAAGAACTGCGCAGACAATTTTTTTCCGGTGATAGAAATTATTTTTTAAGTGGATATTTTATTGTTCTTTACTCATTTTTTATTGAATATTTATTTATTTTTTTTGGTAAGGAGGGAAAATAAAATCTAAGATGCCTTATTTTTACATGGAAAAAAAGCTTAAAAAACGGTTTATTGTTATTTATTTATTTATTTTATTTTATTTATTTATTTTAATTTATTTATTAATTTATTTATTTATTTTTATTTATTTATTTATTTGACATTATGCGTTTATTTTAATGTGCTTTCTAAAGCTTCTATTTTATTGAATACATTTATAAAGAAACTATCACAATTACAAACTTTCAGGAGAGACAGCAAGAGGGTTGAGAACTAGCTACCCTTAGGATTTCTTAAATACGCTGCGTTGCAATAACCAAAAAAGTAGTGTTGGAGTGAATGAATTTAAATGAACACAAGTTTCAGGATGCAAAGCTACAAAAATAAGTATGTTTGTCAAATACCTTTATACTTTTTTTCGTGATGAAAAAGTTATTCTAGATATTCGAGTAAATCTAGAGATAATCGCCCCGGACAGAGGTCCGTTTGTCCAGCCCTAGGGCCGCCCCTGCCGTGCACGTACATATTTCTCAATAAAAATAAATGGACGCTGTAAAAGTTGTTTCTCCGCGCAAGTATTCTTGATGCAGAGAAAACAACATATCGCTAAAATATTCAAAATTATGTAGTTCGATTTCTATATCAACAATTTTTTTCTACAACTTTGCTAGTATGACATAAAATGTTTTAGTTCTGAGTTAATCTTTATCTGAAAATCGCGGATTCTTTATTGTTTGCTGTTCCTTGTGCCCTAATATTTGTCGGACAGTCGGACTCCGACTCACCGACTCTGACTCCGCAAATTTGGCAGAAAGTTAGACTTCACCTCATTCCTAACTTGGGATATTTAACATTTTGATCCTGTAATTGGAAAGTCCAAATAATCCTTAATGTAGCTGTTTCTTAACCTCTACATGATCCTCATTTCACATCTTTTCATATTCATTTCCATTCCTTCATAATACGTGAAATTCACAGTAAATAAATTAGTCTCATCTATACTTTGTGACTCATTTTCATTAGTAGAACTAACATGTGTAATACTTTGGTGAAACGTCTTTTGCTCATTAATAGATTCCAATTTTTAACAGTGACAACTTTTCTGTCCTCTATCGGTATGATACAGTTAATGTCATCAGAATAGTCATAATTTTTAAAAAATTTGTATCTATACCTTTTTCTTAATACAATTATACACTTTATTTTCTCGATATTCCTTATGGATGCTTTTTATGCCTTAGTACCCTAACTTGAAACAGTATCTCAAGTTAGGAGCTTATTTGCAATTTCTCAAATTTATGAATAAAGTAATTAAATTTAATTAGTTAAGTGGAAATGAATTTCCCCCAAATGAGGAACGGGTACGTAGCTGAGATGATGTGTGAAACAAATTTAAGCTACTCTGTTAGCGTAGGAAACTAAAATCATTTCCATTCTTAAAATCCGCATATTTTTTTGAAATTTTCAAAATCAGTTAACGAACCTATAACGCTGATGCATCTAACTCACATAGCCTCAAAAGATAACTATTCATTTGTTCTTTTTTCTTTAGCACCATTTGTTTCTTATTGGTGGAAAACTGACAGATGTACCAGCCCTCAAAACTAAATTCGGCAAAATGTCCCAAGTAGGATACTGTCCTAGCCCCAAGTATGGACACTTGATTGTACATGATATTGGCTTTTCTTGCCAAGATTTTGAGAATTTTATGAGCTCAATCTTGGTTTGGCAAAAAAAAATCCCACTGGCAATAGGTACTGACAGATTCTGCAAGGGTGCCCAACTGGAAAAGGGGGGGGGGGGGGCTCGTAACGCAGACTGCGCCATATACATTGTAGGGATAGTTTTTTCTTTTTGAGGGATTCTTGCTCTTTGGGGGGGGGGAGTGACTTTATGGTGGTATTTTGGGGAAGGAGCGCGGCATTGCTCTTGGAGCGGATGGGCACCCCTGGATTCTCATAATCTTTCTGTATCATTATTATGGATTCATGTCTTACTGTGTCATTATTATACGTTCCTGTGCACTACTCCTGAAAACTCTGTGACAAGGTCACTCAGGCGGAAAACTTGACTGCAGTACTATAAAAGAATTTTTTCTAAGGAAACGAACATTATTTGTAAATTGATTTCACAGTTAATTGAGTACTTACTAAAAAAACTCTAAATTTAATTATCCCCCCCCCCCCCAAGACAATTATTTCGATGTGTCAATGAGAAATTCGGAAAATTGTTTTGAAATAAACAAATGTTATGTCTTCAAACAAAAACCGATCAAAAGAAGAAAAACTGAATTACGTATATAAAGAACGAAAGCCACCATTAAGCTGTTTGAACCTGAATAGAGGACAAACGAGAAGACAATGTTTACTAAGGTTGTCTTTATAAAAGAGAAGGAAAAAAAAAGATCTTTCTTCATCGCCGCTTTTCTTGCAGCACTTCGTTCTTCTCGCCAAACGCGTCATGCAGACTTTCCTGTGAGGAAGGTATTCAAGGCCGCTTTCTTCTAAAAAAACAAATAAATAATCGTTTCGGACAGTAGATTATATAGTCACGCCATTATGTTGTAGTGATACTTTAACTGTTGGGAGACTTCTGTAGCTGATCGTCTTGCGTCGTGCGGCTGTTTAATTTCCCCAATTCAACGACGCTAAAACGTATAACCGCGTCAGTAGTTCCTGATAATTGATCGGATTTTTGTCAAATAATTTGTTTGTTCTTTTGTCTTCAGATAGAAGGAAAACTAAAATGGATATCTTTGACGGGTGCTTGTGGTTCATTTCTAACAGCAAGCTACAGTTTCTTGGGTGCTTGCTGACAATACTGAACTGCTTTTCGGCCACGTTCCGACCCATAAGGAGACTGTATGATTGGATAAAATCCTGATATCGGTTTATCTCAGTACGACCTATGTGCCATCGGAATTATCCCCCGTGCGTGTTGTCCTTGTGATTTGTTTTTCTTTCGTTTCGTCATTTTTCGTTCTACTGTTGCGGGCTAGTGTTTGTGCTATAAACGGAATCTCAGTTTCCTCTGCTTTATGTGTAGTCAGTATTTGGTGATAGAATAATCTCAGTTTCCTCTGCTTATGTATAGTCAATATTTGGTGATAGAATAATCTCAGTTTCCTCTACTTTATGTATAGTCAATATTTGGTGATAGAATAATCTCAGCTTCTTCTACTTTATCTTTATCCAGTATTCGGTGATCGAATAATCTCAGTTTCCTTTGCTTTATGCGTAGTCAGATATTCGGTGATAGAATAATCTCAGTTTCTTCTACTTTAAATTTAGTCAGTATTCGGTGATAGAATAATCTCAGTTTTCTCCGCTTTTTATGCACTCAGTATCTTGGTGATAGAATAATCGCAGTTTTTTCTAGTTTATCTGTCTTTAGTATTTGGTGATTGAATAATTTCAGTTTCCTATGTTTTTTATGTTGTGATGATAGAATAGTCTGTTTTTTTTTTTTTTTTTTTTTTTTGTTTTTGCTTTATTTATAGTCAGTATTTGCTACTAGAATATTAATACTGCATCTTACTTAAGTGTGACTGCGCTTTTCTTTTAATATTTCATCCCAATAGAAACTGGAGATCATTTAACTTGTATTTTATTTTTTATTGAAGTTTTTTTTTCTTCTAAATTTCTAGACGACGTTACACTTGAACTCTTGGCATGGATTCCAATTTAGTCTCATTTCAATTATTTTAGTTGACACTCATAGTTAGTTTGAATATTGATAGCTCAAAATTGGAAATTAAGACCTCTGGCTATATCTTCGTTGTTCGTTCAAATTTTTGTTGTTCCAGTTACTAAAATTTTTGTTTTCGTTCTACACGTTGCTAAATTTTTTGTTGTTATTTTGATTATTTTCAAAACTTCTGTGGAACTCTGAAAATTCTATCTAGTTTGAATTGTTCTTTTGGACATGTAATTTCAAATTCCATTTTCACTGATATATTATATTACCAGTAGCTTTTTTCATCACGTGAAATTTTTTTCTTATTTAAAACAATTTAAATATTGTTTATTTTTTTAAAGAAATATTGATCAAAATTTACACTTTTCTTAGAGTAACGCAGTACTGTTTCTTCCCTTTAGTCTTTGAAAAGATAACTTTATTGAATGTCAATGAGCTACTCTTGATTTTTCGATTTTCTAAATCAATTTATTTATTTTCAGTTTTATTTAAGCATGAATGCCATTCAAGCCGTTCTTTACCTAACACCCTTCGTAATCCTCAATTTTTTCAAATGCCTATTCCTACGTATATTTTCGATACCGATAAAGGAAAAGAAAAGCATCGATAGCGATACTATTCTAATCACTGGTGCCGGTAGTGGAGTAGGACGCAGTTTGGCCGTCCAGTTTTCGAAGCATTCTACTAGTTTAGTGTTACTGGACATCAATACGAATTCTTTGCTCGAAACGAAAAAACTCGTGAATCAGAAATCGAAAGTTTTTATTTACAAGTGTGACGTTTCTGCCAGGAAATCTGTGTATGAAGTAGCAGAACGGATTAAGAAAGAAGTCGGGAAAGTTGATATACTGGTCAACAATGCAGGTATAGTCTTCGGAAAGCCTTTTATGGAACTGACAGATGAACAAATACTGAAGACCATGCAGGTGAATGCTTTAGGTCATTTCTGGGTAAGTTTCAATATTTTTTTTTTTCAATTTAAAAATTTATTTTTGAACTGAAACGTTTTATGCGAGGGCTTTGAAATGGGGTCGTTTCTAAAATTTTAACAGTATTTTTTTCTGAAAGAACATGCTTAAAAACATAGGATCTAACTATTTTTTTTAAATAATTTGTTTAAGTTTAATATTTTTCAAAAATTACTTAAATCGTTGCTCTTTCATTGTTCACATTTCTTGCCGATGACATCACAAATGATGAAATGCCATTCTGTGTTGCCATTCAGAGAGCAAAATATTTAATTCGCATCTTTACTCACGTGTATTGGCAAAGATATTGTACCGGATTCGGTGCGACTTCCGCTTTCTTGAAATGAAGACACAGTTCTTGATAAAAACACAGGAAATTTATTTACACTATGTACAGGAAAGATCGTCAACATCTGCTAAATTATTCATCAGCAATAAAGCAATTATCACACAACACCGTAAACTCAACGTTTACACACGTATTTACTTCCAAATACGAAAACAACACAGCGAAATGCCTCGCTATAAACAGAGCAAAAATGCACTCAGTTCGAAAATCTCAATCGAAACTAACTGTTTATCCATCGCTAACGGCTTAAATACACCGAAAAGAAATCTCTCAAATATTCCAGAAATTGCTACGACGTTCTACAACTACACTTCCATTGATAAAATCAGTGAATGAAATAAGAAAAAAAAGAATAGGGGGTTGTATACTTGAGCCATATGTTAAGGGGTTGTATATTCATTACGGGAAACTATTTACAGGTTATGTTACTACAATAATTACTATTTACAGAATTCGTAACATTGCCCCCTTCCCAAGGACTGCACGTCCCGGGCAGTACAATCCCCAGAAAGGGTGCAAACTTCTATCACAAGTTTACAAATATACACATTAATTAATAACCAATAATGCATAGGAAACACAATAATAACAAGAAATATTAATAAACATTAAAAGCAAAAAAATTATCTACAACTTTTATGTTATCAACCATGGTTGTTTACGTAATATACTCATGAACTATGGCCATAGTATGGGGCTAACCGATCATAATGTACAACCCTAGGTTTTGCATTAGGTGATTTTTGGATCCTCACTACGACGTCATTCAGTCGGTTAAGGACTTTGTAGGGTCCATCCCAATGCGACTGCAATTTGGGTGACAGACCTTTCCGTCGGATGGGATTCCATAACCAAACCTTGTCGCCTTCGTTGAATTCATGTCCAGTAGACCTTGTGTCGTATCGGGTCTTCATCTTCTCCGCCGCGATGTTGATTCGCTCTCGTGCGAAGTTATGAACGTCTTCCAACCGGGCCTGGAGATCCTGGATGTACTCCTCAGGCGATGAAGGCGCATCCGGAGGACGACCGAAGACGAGATCACAAGGTAGCCGAAGCTCTCGTCCGAAGAGCATCTGAGATGGGGCATATCCGGTAGTCTCGTGGACAGCACTGCGGTAGGCCAGCAGGAACAAAGGCAGCTTCTTGTCCCAATCTTGTTGATTTCTGGAGACCATAAGTGAGAGATTGTTCAGGATTGTGCGGTTAAATCTCTCCACCATGCCGTCCGATTGTGGGTGTAGTGGTGTTGTCCTAGTTTTCTCAATTCCGAGAATTTGACATAGGCCCTTAAACACAGCAGAGATGAAATTCCTCCCTTGATCGGAATGAATCTGCAAAGGTGTTCCATATCTCGAGATCCAATGTTGGACTAGAGTCTCTGCTACGGTGGTAGCCTCTTGATCTGGAATGGGATATGCTTCCGGCCATTTGGTGAAGTAGTCGATGGAAACAAGAATGTATTTGTTCCCATCAGCAGTTCTTGGTAGAGGACCCAGGATGTCGATCCCAATTCGTTCGAAAGGAGCTCCAACGTTGTACAGATGTAGCTTCCCTCTGCTTCTCTTCTTCGGTCCTTTACGAGCAGCACAGGCGTCACAAGAATGGCACCACTTCTCCACGTCATCCTTCGCCTTGCTCCAGAAGAAGCGCTCCCGAACTTTATTGAGAGTTTTCAAGACACCAAAATGTCCTCCAGTCGCACTACTATGTATTTCTTTCAGAACATCTGAAATCCTGGATCGAGGAAGTAGTAACTGCCACCTAGATGCCTTGCCGTCGTCAGATTCCCATTTCCGGTGTAGCACGCCGTTCCGCAAATGGAGTGAGTTCCATAAAGCCCAGTATCTTTTTGTTGCAGGACTGAAGATGGAAACGTCCTGCCTGCTAGGGCGTCCACTGTCACTTTCCATGAACTCTAAAATTGGTTTTATGTCGGGGTCTTCAAGTTGATCTTTTCGAACTTGGTCATCACTCCATGGATCAGGTTCTGATGATGTTGGAGTCACTGTCACCTGATAGGCGGTAGGGCTAGTCGTTCCATACTGTTTCCCGATTCGGGAACAATAGTGGCAGTTCTCAGGACAGGGTCTCCTTGATAAAGCGTCAGCATTACCGTGAGATAACCCTTTTCGATGCTTGATCTCCATGTCATATTCCTGGAGCCGCTGTATCCATCTGGCTATCTGGCCTTCTGGATTCTTGAAGTTCAAAAGCCAAGTTAACGAGGCATGATCTGTCCGAAGCAGAAATTTTCGGCCGTAGAGGTAATGATGGAAGTGTTCTACAGCTTTCACTATGGCCAGTAACTCCTTTCTGGTGACGCAGTAATTTTGCTCCGACTTTGATAAGCATTTGCTCCAGTAAGCGATGACATGTTCATTTCCGTCAATTTCTTGGGATAAAACAGCTCCAATTCCCTCGTTGCTCGCATCAGTGTCCAGGATGAAGGATTTTTCAGGCTGAGGATAGGCGAGGATAGGCGTTGATGTTAAAGCCTCCTTCAGTCGTAGAAATGCATCTTCGCATTCTTTGGACCATTCAAACTTTTGCTTGCTCTCCGTCAGCTTATGCAAAGGTCGTGCAATGTTGGAAAAACCCTTCACAAACTTCCTGTAGTACGTGCAGAGTCCCAGGAAACTTCGCAACTGATGAATGTTTTCGGGACGACTCCAACTCCTGACCGCAGATACCTTCTCTGGATCGGTTTGCACACCTTCAGAAGAGATGATGTGACCAAGGTAGTTCACTTCCCGGCGGAACAAATTACATTTGGACGGGCTTAACTTCAGATTGGCTTCCTTAAGCTTTTGCAGCACCTTCCTAAGATTTGCCAGATGTTCTTCGAAGCTGCGTCCCACGATGATGATATCGTCTAAGTAGACCAGACAGGATTCGTAGGAAAGTCCTCTTAACACTGTCTCCATAAGACGCTCGAACGTAGCTGGTGCATTGCAGAGGCCGAAGGGCATCACTTTAAACTGCCATAAGCCTTGTCCAGTTGTAAACGCTGTCTTCTCTCGGTCATCAGGGTGTATCTCAACCTGCCAGTAGCCGCTCTTCAAGTCCAGAGTAGAAAACCACTTGTGTCCAGAAAGAGTGTCCAAGGTGTCGTCTATCCGTGGAAGAGGGTAACTGTCTTTCTTGGTGATTTCATTTAGCCGCCGGTAATCGACACAAAATCTAGTGGAGCCATCTTTCTTTCGGACCAAGACGATGGGAGAGGCCCAAGGACTGGACGAAGGTTCGATGACATCATTCTCCTGCATCTCTTTCAGGAGGGTCTCAACCTCTTCCTTCTTGGCGAACGGTAGTCGTCTTGGATGCTGTTTAATAGGGGGGTGTTCTCCAGTGTAGATCCTATGCTGCGTTAAATTCGTACGGCCAACATCCTCCGATGTAGATGAAAACAGATGCTTGAAATCGTCCACCAATTGTTCCGCAGCAGCTCTTTGATCTTTCGACAATGGCGCACTCCCAATTAACTTCGATTTCAAGGACTCAGAAGACACAGTCTCGGGGGAATTGATTCTTCTAATGATGCAGTTTACTGGAGTACAAGTTGCCAACACTTCACCTTTCCGGATATTCCTTGGCCTTTCATTCACGTTGACGACTCGCACAGGAATTACATCATTTGAAAGGTCCACAAGCGTAGATGCTACCAGCACTCCTTTTGGGTTATTGCTTAAGTTGGGGGATTCAATGAGTCCAAATCGAAAACTACTGCTTTCTTCAAGGGAGCCAGGTATTAATGATTCTGACCTTGAGGGAATCGATAAATCTGTTTGGGCTATTATTTGATGAGCGGATTTTACATCACTTTCTGCGGGAAAGACTGCTATGTCTTCTCTCGTCGAGTGCAGCTCGTTAGTCTTGAAGTCGAGGTTGAAGTCATACTTCTTTAAAAAGTCCAATCCGAGAATGAAGGGGTCTGTGATAGCAGCAACGAATGCCGTATGATGGTAAGTGGCATTTCCAAACACAATTTCTAAGTTTACTTTACCTTCAATCTCGATCTTGTCACCTGTCACAGTTTGGAGGGTAACACAGGGCGGCGTCCATAGAATGTTGAGTCCAAATTGACGAGCCACATCTGTTCTAATGATTGTAACATTGGCTCCAGTGTCAATAATCAGTTCGCAGGGAAACCCGTTCACGTATGCGTAGACAAACAGTCCATTACTGCCGCCACTCGTCGATGAAATCTGGAAAACTTTAAGATGGGGCTCATTCCAATTTGGCGACCTCCGCCCCGCGAGATTGCCATGACTTAGTTTTCCTGGACCTGGGAGGGAGAGGTGCTCTTCCCTCTGGTTTCTTGGCGAGCTTCACAGTTTCTTCGTAAGTGACCCTCGCCGCCACATTTCCAGCACTTAAGTGATTGTCCATTTTGGTACTTGGGAGCCGAAGTCCTTTTTAGGATTCCTGCAATTTCTTTTATTTGCTTTTCCAGTTCAGCAAAGCGTGACGAAACCGGATCAGACTCGTCAGTTTTCACGCCGCGGACTGAATGGCGATCTCTGCGGGTTGCTTGCTGGGCGGCCTCCAACTTCATCGCATACACAACAGCAGAACTCAGGTCTTTGACATCCGCCATCCGTAGAGCTTTCTGGATTTCCGGATCTCGAACCCCGTCGATGTAGTAGTTGAGTGCCAGGTTGTCTCGAACATCCGCAGGACAGTCGCAAAAAGCAAGATGAGACAGTCTCTCGACGTCCGCCGCTAGCTCTTGCAGGGTTTCCCCGGTTTTCTGGAAACGGGACTTCAACTGGAGTCGGCTGAAATCTTTCTGGCACTTCTCACCGAAGCGAAGCTCCAACGCAGATGTGAGGGCGGCGAAATCCAGGCGCTGGCTGTCCGGAAGGGTCTGAAGAATGTCCGCTGCGTCACCTCTCAGGGATGCTGCAAGATGGCAGGCCTTGGTAGCAGAGTCCCATCCGTTCGCTTCCGCCACTATCATGAACTGAGTTTTGTAAACCTGCCACGAAGTTTTCCCATCAAATGTGGCAAGTTTAATAGACGGTCGAGCAACCGATGTTGGAGCGCCAAACTGTACAGAGCTGCTTCCCGCGGTCGCCAATCTCCTTTCCAGGTCTTTAAAGATGTCTTCTTTAAGTTGATGAAATTTTCTATCTTCTTCTTCCAGTTTATTTTCTACAGCATTGCATCGGCCTTCAACGGAACTTAATTTTTCTTCAAACTTCTCTTCGATTTTATTTTCCACTGCGATGAATCGGCCTTCAACTGCCTCAAACTTTTCTTCAATAGCATCAACTCGATGCTCTATCTCATTAAATTTATTTTCCATCACAGTCTTTACCGAAGTAAGATCGTTTTTAATTTCCTCTTGGTTAGAAACTAGGTCATTTTTCAGCACCGTTAAATCACTTTTCAATTGGTTTTGATTAGCTGCCATATCATTTTTTAATTGTTCTTGATTAGCTGCCATATCATTTTTTAATTGTTCTTGATTAGCCGCCAAACTTTCGGTCAAGTCACTTTTCACAGCATTGATTGCATCAAGCAGTTGTTTTAATTGTTCATCCATTGCGCGAGTAATCACCATAAAAATAAAGTCCAAATTTAAAAAGTCTTTATGAAAAAATGTCCAAAGTCACACTTACTGCAAGAAAGTCCTGAAGTAGCCCCACGTTGGGCGCCAAATTGTACCGGATTCGGTGCGACTTCCGCTTTCTTGAAATGAAGACACAGTTCTTGATAAAAACACAGGAAATTTATTTACACTATGTACAGGAAAGATCGTCAACATCTGCTAAATTATTCATCAGCAATAAAGCAATTATCACACAACACCGTAAACTCAACGTTTACACACGTATTTACTTCCAAATACGAAAACAACACAGCGAAATGCCTCGCTATAAACAGAGCAAAAATGCACTCAGTTCGAAAATCTCAATCGAAACTAACTGTTTATCCATCGCTAACGGCTTAAATACACCGAAAAGAAATCTCTCAAATATTCCAGAAATTGCTACGACGTTCTACAACTACACTTCCATTGATAAAATCAGTGAATGAAATAAGAAAAAAAAGAATAGGGGGTTGTATACTTGAGCCATATGTTAAGGGGTTGTATATTCATTACGGGAAACTATTTACAGGTTATGTTACTACAATAATTACTATTTACAGAATTCGTAACAATATGGTGGATAGCAAGCGAGAGCGCAATTTTAATTCGCTTCTTGATTATCATAACGTGGAAATGCGGTACAAAATGCGCCAAAGAGCATCATTTGTGACGTCATGAAGACCACACCTTGTTTGCGAAATCGGACATTTTAAAAAATTAATTAAAAAATAACTGTTGGGAAAAATGAAATAATTTTCTGGATTTGTGTTATTTATTTATTTATTTTTTATTTTGCCTGTTCTATCGATTTCAGTGACAAAAAGTACTACTTTTGACTGAAGGAAATAACCCCATTTTAGTGCTCTCGTTTATAATCTATTTCCTTCATTAAAATATACGATTATTTTGTGAATATTCCTGACGTCTTGGCCGGGACTCAACCTGGGGTACAAAGGGTTCGAAGCTTAGAGGTCTGCCTTAGAAGCTGAGCCACGGAGTCAGATTGCGCCGTGCGGCAATATTAGTATGTGTACGAAAACGATAAGTTCTCTCATTAAGACCGAAGACGATGATGTACTGTGACACACATGTATATAACCATTATGCTGATAAATGACATAATCCTCATATATATATATATATATATATATATATATATATATATATATATATATATATATATATATATATATATATATATATATATATATATATATATATATATATATATATATATATATATGTATATATATATATATATATATATATATATATATATATATATATATATATATATATATATATATATATAAATAATAGCCAATAATCAAGTAACGCTCCTGATGTCATCAACAATGAAACTCGCGCCGCGGCATGATAATTTGATAATATGTTTTGGTAATGTTTAACATGGCAGGGAAAGGCTTTACTGTGACAAGGCTGAACTAGATCCGGTCACTTAACTGTTTTACTGGTAGGACTGTCATTTCAGGGGAATGAAGAAACGAAAAAGTGATCAACAATGAACGCTATCTACTATGAGTTTAGGGTTAATCCACTGGAGTTAGGATTAAAATTTCAACCAACAAAATATCATCAAACAGATCATTGCTTCGTCCAAATGTAGAAGCGATTTTCACCCCTTATATCTTGACGGGCGATTTTCTAATTTATGTAAATAATAAACACAGCCTATGCTATTCAAAAGTGATGGAAGAATATTTAAGATGTTTCCTGGTAATTTAAAATTTTCACTTCTATCATGTGCCTTGACGACACGCCCTATTTTTTAAAAAACAAAACGGAAGCTCTAGTATTTAGTTTTTTGCAAAGTGTCACAAAAGAGGGAGGGGGAGGTGCAACTTAAAAGGGAACTGTGTGATCATCAAAACCTTGATTTTGGAGTCGGGCTTTCGTATAGAGCAGAGGTTCCCAACCGGTGGTTCGCGAACCCCCAGGGGTTCGCGAGGTGAAGGAAGGGGGTTCGCGAAAATTTCGGTGCAATGGCGGATTTTTCCTAGTTTGGTAAAAAATTATAAAATATTCATTTTGCACACATAGTTACTAATTTTTTTTTTTATTTGAAAACGCGCCAGACTCTTGTATTAAGCTCAAAAAAAAAAAAAAAATCTTTCAGCGGTTTTATAATCTTTGTTAAAAAGAAATTTTCTCATTTTTTTTTTTTTTTTCGATAGACAACAAAAAGAGATATCCTTCCTTCTTTATTGCGAGGCGCCATGCAGAAACGTTGTATTAAGCTGTGGCGGGGATCACGATGACCTTAAAAAGGCGCCATCGCGTGGAGTCAATCAAACAATATACATAATATACATATGTCGAAAAAAATAAAGAATTCTCAAACAATGCATCATAGGGGTATTATTTCTAATCTGGTTGAAATACAACTCGGGAATTTCCGTCGAATTCAGTCATCGAATAGCAGACATGACAGCAAAAGGCTCCAAACTTAAAATTTATTACTGGATTTTACCCATCTGTTCGTTTTCAAAAATATATAACATCAGCATGCTCCTAGTTCTGGGGAAATAGTTGTTAACAGACGTATTTAGAGATACTTTAGAGATGCTTGAAAACAAGTGATTTTGTTTGCAATTGGTTTTGCTACGTGAACTTGCTACTCTGTTTGTGAAGTTATAATCGTGTTGGTAATTTTTATGATTTAATAACTTTCTGCTGTTATGGATCGATGGTTGAAAACTGGTAGTTTGGTTGAGCGACAAATGGGCAAGCAGTCAATCGATCAACCCTCAACATCAGCAGTAACTTTCGAATCAACACAGGATATTGAAATAGATAGCTGTAATGAACTGCCGCCTCCCCCGACTAAACAGAAAAATGAACTAGGGGAGAAAAAAGGAAAAAAGCGAAAATATGACAGTGACTATTTACAAATGGGCTTTTATTTTACTGGAGAAGAGTCTGAACCTAGACCGCTTTGTCTTCTCTGCAACGAAGTTCTAGCGAACAGCAGTTTGAAACCGTCACTTCTGAGAAGACACCTCGAAACAAAGCATCCGACACACAAGGGCAAACCTATCGAATATTTTAAAAGAAAATTGGAATATAATAAAAAGTGTAGCGTCTCTACGTTCCTGTTAGAATCCAACGAAGATAGTAAAATGGCCCTTGAAGCTTCATATCGAGTCAGTTATAGAATTGCAAGATCTGGACAGCCACATACAATTGCAGAAAATTTAATTGGACCGTGTGCTAAAGATATTGCTAAGTGTATGCTGGGAGAAAAGTCAGCAAAAAAAAAATGACCTGGTTCCGCTATCAAACAACACAGTATCACGCAGAAATACTGATTTGGCAAGTAATGTGGAGAAAGAACTTGTGAATAGAATAAAAGAGAATAATTTTGCGATCCAGCTTGATGGGTCGACTGATGTAGCAAACGCTGCAATATTTCTTGTCTATGTTAGGTATATTTTTAACGATACAATTAAAGAAGATGTACTATTTGCAAAACCTTTGAAAACCAACACAACTGGAGAAGCAATTTTCGAACTGGTCAACAGTTACTTTGAAGAAAATGGAATAGATTGGTCTTTGTGTGTGGGTGTGTGCACGGATGGTGCAAAATCAATGACAGGAAAATTTGTTGGCTTTGTGGTGCGAGTAAAGAAGATCAATGAGAAAACTGAATGGACTCATTGCTGCATTCATAGACAAGCATTAGCATGTAAGCGTATTCCCGCAGAATTATCCGCTACTTTGAATGATGCGGTAAAAATTGTAAATTTCATAAAATCACGTGCCACAAACTGCCGTCTATTTCACGCGCTTTGTGAGGAATTGGGAAGCCTTCATGTTACTTTACTTCTTCACACAGAAGTTAGATGGCTTTCCCGTGGCAAAATTTTGACACGCTTATTTGAATTGAAGTCAGAAGTCCAAGCATTTTTTGTTGATCATCCATTTCACTCGTCCACTTGCATATTCGATCCTCTTTGGATGCAAAGGCTTGCATATTTAGCTGACATCTTTCCAAAATTAAATGAATTAAATCTATCCTTGCAAGGTGCAGTTGTTAATATTTTCGTTGTATATGATAAAATTGAAGCTATGGTAAAAAAATTGAATTTCTGGATCCAATGCCTGGAAATGGGCGAGTTTTCTTGTTTCACTTCTCTTAGTAGTTTTTTATCAGAAAATTCAATGAAGCTTGATGAAAGCGTTAAAAGAAATGTATGTGAACATCTGCAACATCTTGAACTAACTTTTGACGAGTATTTTCCTAATAGGCGTAACGTCCCTCTCTCAAACAACTGGACACGCAATCCTTTTGAAGGAAATCCATGCTTAGAGAACACCCTGACATTACCTGAAAAGGAAATGCTCATCGAGTTATCCTGTGATAATTCATTGAAAACTACCTTTAAAGAGCTCTCGTTAATTGACTTCTGGCTCAGTGTAAAAAATGACTATACCGTTTTGTCCAAAAAAGCAATTCGAATTTTATTACCATTTTGTACAACATATCTGTGCGAGAAAGGATTTTCCTCCTATACTTATCTCAAAGATAAATACCGAAGCAGATTGAATGCAGAGCCTGATTTAAGACTCAAACTGTCAGACATTGAACCAAACTTTCAGTTTCTTTGTTCCGTCAAACAGCCACAAATATTGCATTAAGGATTTTTCCCCCAATTTAAAGTATGCTTAAAAAAAATAGTTGGTTTATAAAACTTCTTGTTTATAATTTTTCTTGTAGATGTAGTTTTAACTTTTTATTAATGTTTGCACTTAATGACAACGTTATTTTACAATTATATTTTTGTTTATTGCAATCAAATGCTGCAAAAAATGGAAAGCAAACATGCTGTTTTTTTTTATTGTTTCTTACATGTTACTAATTTCAACATCAGGGGGTTCGCGAACTTTTTTGCCTGTTCCAAGGGGTTCGCAAAGAGAAAAAGGTTGGGAACCGCTGGTATAGAGTGATGTGGAGAGGGCAACTGTCACTGAAACGTGAAAGGAGGCTGGTAATAAGTATCAAATTAATAGACTAATTCTTCTTCCTCACAGAAGAAAATTCTTCTTTGCTCATGGACGTCGAGGTGGCAACTGTCCCTGGAGCGAGTGAATGCTTTTCATTGCTAATCCCTCATCAATATTTATTCCTGTCTCAGCTATCTTCCCTTTTATACTAATTCGAATAGAACCACTAAAAAAACTCATCTTTCGATAACGACTAAGAAGAAGTTTTAACAGCAGTAATCGCATTTTATCTTTAAGCTCCGACGCTCAGTGCTTTTAAACACCTATAAAGGAACAAATGGTAAAAATGGCCTCAAGAATTGTCTCAGACATTTGAAGGTCAAGTGATTGGTTTCGCTACCAAAAATCACACTATCGAATATCAAGGACAATACATGGGAAGAGATGGCTGCCTAAAATTTTGGAATACACGGAGTGGATTTCAACTTAACTGGAAAAAAATCTATTAAAGCCACATTTGCAGTAACTTGGGGGACCATCCAAAAACTTTGACATTAGAGGAAAATCGAGTTAAACGAAGCCGAGCTATCGTGAGTTGACTATATATATATTTCTAATTTGACAAAACTGGAAGGGTGTCAGTGGCATGATCTGGCAAGGAATGGCGGTAATAAATGTAGAGTCAATAGATTAATCCTTTCTTCCCTATCACAAGAAAATTCTGCTTTCGTCCTTGTTACTGTAGGTATCACTTATGCAGGGCAGTCCCGGAATAAAGTTATATCATAGATGACGTCAATCAATAATTACGGATTAATTTTTGTGGCAAAACCTGTAAACCATCTTGGGCGGTTTTTTTTTTTTTTTTTGTATGAAGGGGCAGTTAACATCCGCGCTTAAATTGTGTACTTAATACAGTGTTCCCCCACAAACCAAAATAATAATTATTTATTTTTATTTAAACCCCACCAATCACCACCGTACCAACCCCGGTGAGGGTTTAACCGGATGTGGTGACTGGGGCGAACAGAACAGATCACGAGCGACACTCGCTGGAACAGTTTTGATAATTACAAAAACCAATAACAAAATAAGATAACAAACAATAAAAAGAACTAAATAAAAATAACTAATATACAAGTGAAGAAGCTAAATAAGACTGGGATGGCTGGTAAATACAATGTAAACGGCAGTTTTGAAAGTTTTTAGGTTGGATATTTTAAGTCATCTGCTTGAGATATGAGAAGCGACATTATTTTATGGATATTCTTGCGTGTTACTGGATGAGATAGAATGCGTGAAATATTTTTGGAGAAAGAAGAGTTGGAATTGTAAAAGCAATGGAAAGAGCTGGTTAGAGGACAGTTGAATATGTAATGTTCAGGAGTTCCAGATTGACTGCATACACATAATGGTGAGCTAATTAACTTAAATCTGTGTAGATACGATGGAAATGGTCCATGTGCACTGAGAAATTGTACTTCTACTGGATGTTTGCAGCGTTGTTTTAGTTTTACTTTTGGCAGGAAATGATGAACTTTCCGACCGGTAACCAGACCAAAATAATAATGCATGCCCTCTTACAACGCTAAAAATTATAATGACATAGAAAAAAATTAAAAATCAAAATAATGTGAATAAATGTAGGAACTAGCCATTTAACGAAAGTGGTTCAAAATGAAGGCATGTATGATCCAGGCACAGCTGATAACGCTGACAGAGGGAATCCAAATCGATCCTAACCATTTCAATATACAGTCGGATCTATATAACTTGAATTTTATAACTCGAATATTCCTTTATCTCGAAGTTTTCCTTGGGTCCTGAACTCTTGGGACTGTTGTGGAAACTTCCCATTACTCGCACTCTTTAGTCAGTCCCTTGCGACTTCGAGTTATCGAGAATTTACTTTGTTTGGGTACATTCTTTCCCAATAGATGCTCTCAAATTATTGATTGTAGTCTGTAGATGGTTCTATCAAGACCGCCGAGAGTCAAGGTAGGCCGCTTTTGAATTTGGTCGCCGGGTCTTCCCCCCTCCTCGAACTTTAGGGGGGGGGAGCGGAAATTGAGTACCCTCTCACACAATGCTTCATAGCATACGTTCATAAACTTTATTTTTTAATGTTTTTTTAGGATCCCTTACAGCCAATTAATCTACTTTTAAGTACACAAACATTATGCACTATTATACTTTGAATAAGCACGTAAAATATCTTTAACATTTTAAAGCTATTAAATACTAAACCCAATATATATAACTTCACCGAGATCCTATAATATGAGAGGTTTTAATTAGGAATATTGTCACAAGCATTATAACGCGAGGGCAAGGTAATTAAATAAATCCATTCTTCATTTGAATTTTCTTATATTAATTTATATTTTGATTTATAAAATAGTACGTAATTAAGAAAATGATAGCTGCATAGCATCTAAATTTTATTGACGAATTCAGAAAATATTTCTTTGCGAATTTTACAGTAGTTGCTGATTTGTTTTTAAAGTCATTATACCCTCTCTCTATTCTCTCTTTCGTTTGATACACATTTGATGCATTTTTTGTCATCTTTTTCCCGATTTTATTTCATGTTTCATATTTCTGTTCGTTTTTCTTTTTCTACCATTAGAGTCGTAAAATTTAGCGTAAAATCCCAAAATTTGATGTCAAGGCCATACATATTGAGTTTCTATTTTTCCTCTAAATTTTACAAAAACATTCCAAACATATTTTCAACTTTAAAAACTTGTGTATAGGTTTTCGTTTATTTATTTTTTTTTCGGTTTCTTAGATTGTGGAAATTCAGTGGTATGCGCCCCCTCCGCACCGCGGAGTCTGCAGGTCTGCATATCCGGTCCTGCGATCGATTATTTCTACCAATCACGCAACCAGGAATTTCCCTCACCCCACCCAAAAGGAAGTTTATCGCTATGCTACTGGTGAATAGAATTCGATCGAATCACACAAAATCAAGTTCAAGGAGCCCCTAATCATGTTGCTATTGTTAGAAACCCCATGCGACAATAGAGCATCGAAGGATTTGTAGAAATGCAAATGATTTTTTTTTTTAATATTGTTCTGTGATCAACAAAGCCCCCTCCCCCCAAATCTGTTGATCCTCCACTTAAAACCCAACAAAATTTGAAAATACAAAAAAATCACGCTTGAATACTGTTTCCTAAACCATTTGGATGTTTAAAAAAGCAAATATTATGAATTAGTTTTAATATTACTTGAATCAAACATGAACCGCTATTTTATTCCCGAATTCAAATTTTTGCGAGGGTGGAAATTCTCAATTTACCAAATGGAACTCCAAATTTTGCAGAATGATGATAATTTTGCCGAATGGAACACCAAATTTCGCCGAATGATTAGAATTTGCCCAATGGAACTCCAAATTATTTCGAATGGATTTCCAAATTTCACCGAATGTTGATAATTTTGACGAATAGAACTCCAAATTTTGCCAACTGATGATAATTTTGCCGAATCGTCAGACAAAATTTGCCGGATAAGGAAAGATTTCGGAAGGTCATGGTGACCGCCCGTAGCCTCCCATTGGGGTGCTCCTGATTGGCACAAGTAAACTGCCTGATTGAAGTTTAATTCGTAAAATTTCGTATAATTTCTTAATTTTGCAACATATGATAAAAACAGTTTTCTTCACGAGTCTGTAATGACAATAGATCTAACAGAGCTCGGCACCACCCGCCAGTGGGCAGTGTCAGTTACACGCAAATAAGTCACGTAAGCAAGGCCTGAAGAAACAATTTTTGCGCAAAGCACAGCAAACCATTGTTTTTTGTAATTGTGGTAATCTTGCCACCTTGCCAGCTGCCAAGGCAAGATTAGTGGAACTAGATTTACCACACAAAGGTTTTCCCCATCAAGTTAGATTTCTAAACAATAATGACCTGAGGTCAATCTACGAAGGATCGAACAAATAACGATAGTGGTTCGGAAAAAATGAACGGTTATTAGGGAAGATGCTGAATTCTATTTAAAAATGAAGGCAACTTAAATGTTCCCAAATGACGTAGAAGGAAAATATCTCCATTTCTTTCTGCAACTGAATGATGTCATGCACCTGGTCACGGCCAATTGTCGCCGTTGGAATGTCTTATTAAAATAAACAGTGGATGGAAGACCTTATTTATTCTTACATGAAATGTGAACAGTAGTGACGTACTATGCCGCAATCAATGAAGTATGAAATGCAGACATTTTACTGTAAACATTTATTACGTAAGAACGGTAGTTTCTCAGGATGTAATGAATTCAGATTCCCAAGGGAATCTGGTTTTGTGACGTCATTCATAAAGACTGAGCTGAATACGAGAGTAGTTTTTCTTTTCGCTGGTAAGAATCACTTTAAAACAACAAAAATAAATGAATAAATAAACAAATTAATAAAAAAAGAAGGCAACAGAAAATGGAATACTGGTAACTGCTCGGTTTCTAATTTTTAGTTGTATACCTTGTATGATTTGTTATGTTACTGCCTTTATTTTAAAGCCAAATAATCCGCTAAAAATTAGTGTCAAATCAAAGTAGATATGGAACTTGCCCCAATCCTTCTTTTTTGTACATAGTTTTAGTAATATTCCATGGAACTATTACCTATATTTATTTTAATTTTTGATTTGTTTGGGACAGTACCCCAATTAATTCTGACATTACAGCTATTCCTAATACGATAGTTCATATACATGAAAGGATACTTGTACCCCCCCCCCTCCCCCCGAAGGTAAATTCTGTCTTATCTAGTAATTTGGAAGATAATCAAGTGATACAGTTTTCTGAGATATGATTTCTTCCGATTTTTGTCATGGTTTGAAAAAAAAAATCGTTTTTTTTTTTTTTGGTGGTTTTTAGTATAAATAAAAAGATGCGAATTACGATGTTTAGTTTTCGTCGCATTCACAATAAATGCTTAGATAAAAATGCTATATTTAAAAAGCCAAAACCTGTATTTTAACTGCTCAAAAATTTAATTTTTCTCTGCACAAGCAAACTGAAATCTCAAAGGAAAAATGTTGAAAAATTAAATACTTTTAGTAAAATTAAGAAAAAAAAAATGCGTATTTTAACTAAATGCTCCGATGAAGTAGTAAAACATGCACTATCAAACTGTCCCCTGCCCTTCTTTTTTTTTTTTTTTTAAATTCTTAACCAAGCCATTACGAGGAAAAACACAAACATTTAAATTAAATATATATATATACACTGGTACGAAACGAAACAGGGAACCCCGCTCTGCTATGCCATCTAGGGCTTCCAGAGAACGGACCTTTCGGCCGGGGCCCCCCTACCCGTAAGGGAACGAGAACTAAACCACTTACGACTCTAGACACCGTGGACCCAGGTACGGACCTGACTCCGGTGGTGCCCATTGCCTACTCACTGTCCCACTCGATAGCCGTTGGGCAGATACAAATCTGCTCACACGCAAGTAAAGAGTGGTCGTTTTACATACGTGGATGCTACACCATCGTAAAACCCTCCCCATTTACCCGGGCTTGGGACCGGCATAGGGACGGGCCTGGCCCCTAAAGACCAGACCCCACCTACGGCTGGGTTATATATATACACTGGTGTGCAAACACTAAGGACGAGACGGTTTTTTCAATATAACTTTGTACAAAAGCTTTCCAAATCAACACATTTACTACCGTAAGATCCCCAATACGTAAGGACATGTGTAATGTAAGCAACACTTACTAAAAGAGAAATCAGAGGGATAAAAAGAAGCTTTATTGAAAAAGTAGCATGGAGCGCAATGCGACTGAAGGCTGAAATATCCCTGTGATGGGTGTCCAGCAAGAAACATCCGGTCTTTAGTAGAGGATATGATCTCCCCCGACTGCTAGGCAGGTTTCACAGCGTCTGCCCATGCTGAGAATGAGAGTGTCAATGAGTTGTTGAGGCATTGCTGCCCTTTCGTCTTGCAACGCCAATCGAAGCTCCGAATAGTTACTGGTGGTAAGGTACGAGCTGCCAAGCGTCTGCCTAGAAAATCCCATACATACTCGATGGGATTGAGATCCGGAGATCGTGCTGGCCAATCCATACGTTCAATATCCTCACTCTCTAAGAGCTGTTCGGCAGCTACTGTGCGATGGCATGGTGCATTGTCGTCGATGAAAAGGAACTGCGGACCCATAGCGCCTCTAAAAAGATGCACATGTGGAAGAAGAATCTTGTTACAATAACGGGTCTCGTTGACTGAACCTGCGTCGAAGATGTGAAGGTCTGTACGACTACCAAGAATGATGCCTCCCCAAACGAGAACACCGCGACCTCCATACCTGTCCCTTTCAATGATGTTCGAGGGATGACTGCGGCTTCCCCGTTCTCTCCAGATGAGTATGCAATGAGAATCGCTACTCAGACTGAATCTGCTCTCATCTGTAAAGAGTACTCGTCCCCATTCATTGTCTCTCCAATTCCGGCGTTCCCGGCACCACAGAGAACACCTTCTCCGATGGGCAGGCGTTAGAGGTACACACCGTATATGGCGTCGTGCAAACAGACCACCACCGTGCAGTCTTCTGGCCACGGTAAAACGCGATATCGGTCGTCCAGTCGCCTGTGTCGTGTGTCTAGCGATTTCTCCCACTGTCTGCCGCCTGTTTCTTCTGGCCTGTAAGACAATATACCGGTCATCTGCGGGTGTGGTTCCTCGTGGACGACCACTACTGAACCCCCGGATAGCTGTTCCTGTAGTTTGAAATTGTCTCCAAAGTCGTGAAACGATGCTGTGAGCAATTCCAAACTCTGCAGCCACACTTGTCACACTGCGGCCTTCCTCCAACTTCCCAATGATTCGACCTCGGATAAAAGCATCCAGATGTCGTCTAACAGATTGATTATTCCCCATTTCTCGCTGAGGCAGCTACTCAGTGTGATTTTAACTGCTATACGGCGTGCAATCTTTTTGCCAGAAATACTGATCTTACACCGACAACATGCTTTATACTACTCAGACACTCCCCTATTACGTCTGCCTGCATATCTGCGCATGTGCTACCGTACATCACCTTACTTAATCTCCTGATTGGTCTTTCTGTCCGCTCTGCCTCTTCGTTCAGCTGATATGCTAATTTTTCGACTTCGCCCTTAATTTTTGCACACCAATTTTGCACCAAACAAGAAATTCCTTTTGCCACCTCTCGGGGTCAGGGATAAGCTCCAGGTTGCCGAAAACATATCCCTGTAGGAGGGAGGACTTCACCAAGAAATATTATTACACGTTATGAGAAGCCCCTAGTTTTGTGACACTACAATAAAAAGTAATCGGTGCAAAATTTGAACTCGATCGGTCAATAATAACACGTGCCCCTAGGACGTTGAACTTTAACACTTTTGATAATTTTCCCACAAATCTTCCAGTTTTTACTTCAGACCCCGTACATCGTTTCTCCTGTGTTTGTAAAATATTTTTACAGCGAGGTAGCACTAAAATTAAATTTTTTAATTACTTCATATCGTCTAAAGATTTTACATTGAATAAGAATGAAATATTGCTTTAGAAACTTTACCTTAATCGTACGCTTTTCTCAATATATCTCAATCGTGTGCATTTTTTTCCGACAGTCTTGGAGTGTCTGTAAAATACAAAATTGCTTTTGTAACTCATATTTGGTAAATTGATTGTGAAATTATTCGATTAATTGTGCTCCTCTTTCAGTTGTAACATTCACAACTTTCAGCATTTTAACGATATCTCTTCCCTTTAAATAGCTTCCTTCATTTTGTCATTAATCAGGATCAAATAGGAAAACATCTTTTGGTGTTTGTAACTTATCAAACAGTTTCATTGACTTGTAATTGATTCTAAAAAGAGGAAGATCTTTACTAAGAAAGTATTCCAAATCATTTACTGTTATTTGAAATTTTTTATACAGTCATCAGACACGTCTTCCTATTCAGCAAGCATTTTTTGAAGTAGTCTTTTCCTATCTTCAAAGTTAATTCCTTCATCCAATACGGACAAAGCTACTAGTTCATCCCCTAAGTACCATAAGTGATTTATGAATTTTTCAATCACTGCTTCTGCTGGCATGTTTGTCATCATTTTGTACGCTGTAGGTTTTTTAGACACTAGACTTTATATTAATTTAAAAGGCCTAGAATGGGCTGCTGCGAAAAACTATATCTTCATACAACATTTAACTGTAAAACAGCATTTACTGGCAATCTCTTCGTGTAATGTCAATTTAAATTGCTTCCTAAGTATATAAATTTTCAAACAAGAAATTCCTTTTTCCACCCCTCGGGGTCAGGGATAAGCTCCAGGTTGCCGAAAACATATCCCTGTAGGAGGGAGGACTTCACCAAGAAATATTATTACACGTTATGAGAATTCTCTGTAATATTTCTTAATTCCGCTTTCTATGAACAATAATATGTCATAAAATTCTTCTTTTAGAATTTAAGTGGTATGTGTAATTTTTGAATTTTGAAGCGCTTAAATAATGGAATATCGAGTCTAGAACTAAGAAAGGCAAGAACTTCTTTAAAGACACTCTGCAGTACGATTTCAAGTGCATGATGATAGCAATACAAATGCAATATATCACCGTTAAGCTTTTGCTCTAAAAAATTACCTGCACAATTTATACGGCCGGTATTGTAAGCCGCTGTATAAAACACTACAGCTTGAACAGTTAGCAATAAAGAGCAATCATCTAACATATCATATACAACTAAAGAAATCTCAGAAATGCTGAGTAGCTGTTCAACATTGGAACCTGAAGCTATCATGGTAAACCTATCGGCGTTTTTTTCCAGTTACATCTGGATGTAGCTTTGTATCCCAGGGAATAACTAAAAAATCTAAATTTAAATTCATGAAATTTAATTTTACCTCTCGAAGATTTTTTCTTGCTCTCTTAAGGGATGTACGATTGATCATAAGGTTATTTGGATTTAAATTTACTGCATCTACATAGGCTGTTAATAAATGAGCAGCATCTTTGTCCCTAATATGGCATTTGTCTAACATTGATGAAATGCGAGCAGATCTCAATAGTTGTCAAGCTTTTTTGCGTTGTGGTAAACCAGATATAGAAAAAAGGTTCAACAGGTTAGGATAGATACCCATTTCGGTTTCTAAATCTTGTGAATTGCAAAAGGAATTTTATGATAATAAAGGAATATGTACTGAAATAGAAGACAGTTTAAAGTATAGATTTTTACATCATTCCGATCTGAATTTTTTTTTTTAATTTATATTTTAGATATGGAAAATAGAGTTTATTTTTATGGTAGGGTAGTCGGGGATTTTTCAAAATTTAAATTATAAGAATGCATAAACATTTAAGTATATAACTTAAGAACAGCAAATTAAAATATAATTGTCATTACTTATATTTATAGCATGGAAACCTAGTGACCCTATTTGCCACACCTATTACATACACAGAAAATTTTCTAAAATAAACACCTCCAAAGCCTGGAGGAGGCAAATTGTTGTTGTCAAAAATCATTCATTAATGGCCTAACCATTCATTAAACACCTTTAGAATCCCTTGTATCCATCTTGGTGGAAAGAAATGTTCCCATGCCGCTTGGTTTGAAACAAAAGCGAATAGCGGTATGCCTGTGCCAAGGCTATTGGTGTACATGTACCCTATGTAATATGTAAAATTTTACAGAATGAAAGTGAGAAAATGGTTGGTCTGGAAGTAGCAACATCTATTGAGGTTCAAAATTACTTTAAATATGAAACCTAGGAATGTTTTTACATAAAAATGAGAAAATCCGCAATTTTTTCTTAAAAACTCAAAAAAGGGGACCCTAGGGGCACGTGTTAATATTCATGGATTAACTTAAAATTTTGCATGGATCACTTATTTGTATAATGGAACAAATTGAGGGGGCGTCGTGTAAAATATCTACAATTTCAAAAATAAGGACCACCCTAATATATATATATATATATATATATATATATATATATATATATATATATATATATATATATATATATATATATATATATATATATATATATATATATATATATATATATATATATATATATATATAAAATTATAATTCTTGTTTTGTGTCAACAGTTTCATTTTGTGACAGGAGTCAAAGGATTTGTGTGTGTGTGTGTGTGTGTGTGTGTGTGTGTGTGTGTGTTTTAATGGCAAAATTATATTTTCCGTAATGTTATCTTTATGCTCAACATATCACAGCCTTTTATTTTTTTACAGTAATTATATTATTTACAGAACCGCTTTTCATAAATTTAATTATCCTTCGAATGCATGAACGTGTTCCTGAGTGACGAAGACTGAAACTTGTATTCAATTAATCTACTAATTTCACAACTGCTGTCGAACTCACTTAAAACGAGCGTGAAAGGACCGCGATATACCGCGATATTTGCTCGTTATAACCGAGAGCTCGTAAAAAACGAGTTCGCGAAAAAACCATTAAAATTCATTCATACTTACTGTATGTTATTGTTTCTGTACAGTAGGGTAAACTAGAGAGGTTTGACCCACAGGGAGAGTTGACCCATGGGCATTTTTTCCACTAAAAGAATAGGGTCTGGTGGGGGAAAGTATGGTCAATGGGGTAAAGTGGTCATAATTCAAATAAATGGCTATAGCTTGGAAATGAATGTTCGAATGAATGTGAAAATTTTATTTTAGGGCAGTGCATTTAGAAACTACATTTTGAATACGAAATTTTACAACTGGCAAAATTTTATTTGGTAAAAGAAACTATTTTGTGTAAATATGAAAATTTTAAAAATCTAAACACCTCTTTAAACTTCCTTAGGAAATTTTGTTTGTTAGAATTATGAACAGATTGACCCCACAGGAAGCTTCCTACATGTCTCAAGAACTCTTACTCATTAGCAGTTAGCTGAATCTATTTTGAATAATTTGTTAGAACAATTTAAGTAAGATGGGGTAAAGTGGTCATAATATTAGGCTTAACGAATATTGTTCTTCTAAAGTCACTTAATCTTTGAGTATAAGGCAGATATAAATTAAATATTAATTTCACTTAATATGTATTGTTTTTACAATAAACAGGGTTAAATATATGAGTATATGCGTATGCATACGCATAAACTCGTGTAGGCACGTATATATGCGCATTCATGTAAATGCACCAATAAACACGTATTTGGGTATCTGTAAGTATTTTTTATCTATACATTCGACTATACACGTATATTCCCGCTTATGCTCGTATATATATATACGAACAATTATATACACAGGGATACACATATATATACGCGTACGTACTCGAGTAGACACTTGCATACAAGCGTATGATATACAGGGTGAGTCTATATACAGGGTGAGTCTAAACTCTTGGGCAAATTATTAAAAGGTGTTAGACGGGAGGATAAGAAGCAAGAATCATAAGAAACATATGGAATCAAACTCAAGGCTGACGCGTTACATGCACGCAAAGCCAGAAACTGATGGATGCAAAACAGGTCACAAATTTATTATACAAAGATAATTAATTTTACACAACATTTTAGGTTTTAAGAAAGTTTTAAAGTTATTGATGAAATTTCGGCCGACAGCTGTAATACATGCATCGCAATCACTCTGTTGCAATTACGATACTTTTGAAAAACTTTCATCAGTCGCTGCGCCTTTGTTGCGATGCGTGTATCACAGCTACTACGGGCCGTAACTTTTAACAACTGCTCTAAATATTTCTTAAAAACTAAAATGTCGCGTTAAATCATTTTTGTGTAACAAATTTTTGACCTGGTTTGCCAACATCAGTTTCTGATCTTTTGTGCATGTAGCGCGTCAGCGACCATAAGTTCCTTATGATTCGTTGCTTCTTATCCCCCCCCCCCTTTCACACCACTTAGATTTTGCAAAAGATCTTTGATTCATTCTGTAAGTATACTTGTAAATTAGCGGATACACGTGGATTCATGTACTGGTGTATACACGTAAATGCATGTATATACATCTAACAGGTATGTAATCGTGTTTACACGTAAACATATGTATATACTCGTGCTTCCATATATATTTACGTGAGTAGACACGTACAAACACGCACTGGATATATGCACGAATTAATTCGTGTATACCCGTATAAGTTTGTATGTACGCTTATATATGCGTATATACGTCGACTGTACATGTATATACTCAGGTATGCATGCATCATATACTCGAGATACAAGTGCAAAACACGCATATGATATTCGTTTATACGCGTGTATGCACGCATATACTCCAGATAAAGTGCAAAACACGCATATTTTGTTCGTTTATACGCTTATATACTCGCATATACACGTGACACGTATATACTTGTGTAGACACGTATACACTCCTGTAGGTAATCAAGTATACATGCTTATATACTCGTGTATACACATATATACTTGAGTAGGCAAATGCGTGCATGTATCTGATGTATACGTGTATCTTGGCTAATGGGCGGTAATTTACTGAATATGTTTACTCATGTCTACACGACACGTATAGTATAGTCGTGTATACCCGTATATACTCGTACATATACTTGTAACTATAAAAATAACCGAAATATACAAAAATTAGGGTTATTTGTAACGGTTTTGCAGTTTTTTTAAAAACTATGACCACTTTACCCCATGCTATGACCACTTTCCCCCATCCCATGGGGTAAAGTGGTCATAAATACAAAGGGAAATGAAAGTGTTATAAAACTACTTAAATCAATATTTTTTTTCCTGGAATGCAATGTACCGCGTTCTTTAATAATGCAATGTAAAATAACAACAAAAAAAGTCGAAGTGTTTAATGAATTTATTGTATTTATTATCCACCTAAGTTGAAAAACCTACGATTTTATGACCACTTTACCCCACCAGACCCTATTTAAGCAAAATTTTATTTATATTATTGGTCACCAGTCGCACAACAGTATTTTTCAAGGACGATCCATTTCGAAATTTTCATCGGTTTTTAAGAAATTCAGTGTAAAATGATACTGCACCTTTCATGTAAGTTTGAAGATTTTAGAATTTTTTAGATTTTAACTTCCAGTTTTGAGGAAAATGAATTTTAAAAATATACATGTTTTAGTTACTTTTCTAGCTATCTAGTTATATATTAATATGCAGTAGTTTTATATAACTTTAATCGAAGTTACTAAAAAATTAAGGTAAACAAAAGAAAGCTACCTAGGGAGCTTTGACCCAAGACAACTAGGGAGACTTGACCCAAAAACTAATTTAATGTTTTTGTTAAATTTGATGTTTTTTCAATTAATTTTTGTTTATGAATAGCTAAAATATTGCGATTTAGGCCTAATGATTTGACTTTATTGATTTATGTTGCTAAAAATTTAAGATAAACAAAATAAAGCTATCTAGGGAGCTTTAGCTCAAGCTAACTAAGGAGACTTATCCCAAAGAATAATTTGATGTTTTTTCAATGAATTTTTGTTTATGATTAGCTAAAATATTGCGATTTAGGCCTGAATAATTTTACTTTATTCAAGCAATGACTCTAATATTGTGAATATGAAGGCCTGCTTTTTATTATTATTATTATTATTATTATTATTATTATTATTATAACTTAATGAATAGCTAAAATGTTTTGGTCTAATAAATTGTTTTTATTTGACAAATAACTTAAAATAATATTAATAATTTTTAAGCCCAATGATATATTATTAAATAAAATAATTGAAATATTGTTTAGGTCTGAGCGGATAAAGTTTTGAATTAGACTTCTGTTTTTCTGCTGATATGGAAAAAGATTAATTAAAAAAAAAAATGTGTAACTCTTCTTCTAAAGAGTTAATATTTGTTCACTCACTTCAAGTATCTATACTAATATTATTAAGAGAGAAACCGGATTTTTGTGTGTTTGCATGTTCGAGGTAATCTCCGGAACCATTGCACCTATTTGAACAATTTCTTCAATATGCGAAAAGTGCATTCTTACTGAGTGACATAGGCTATAAATTATGCATATATGTCTTCATACTATTCTTTAAAACTATTAAGTTCTCTTCGCTACCAGTTTATGTTTCGTAATGTTTTGTTGTTATATATACGTAAAAACGAGCTCCGATTGCTATGCATCCGTAATGACAAAATGGTTGACGGTTCTCCTTAAAACTGAAGGCTGAGAGATGGGCACATGTGAAAGGTAAAAACTTCACGAGTGCCACTAGGAGAACCGCCAAAACTTTTTCCTGTATTATCGGGTTAATCTCATTCTATTAAGCATAGCACATTGAAAACCGTTTAGAGTCATATAATATTTACGCTTCAAAATTTAATTAAATGAAATATACAGTAGAACCTCGATTATCCGAGCTTCGAATAACCGAGGTTTCTGTTAACCGAGCCGATAATGAAGTCTTATTTTTCAAAAAATAACGTAAATTTAATCAAATGAGGAATTTTTAATTTGAAAATAAAAATATTTTCTGGAAATGTGTTTTTTAATGCATCTTTCAATATTTAACTTGGAATGGCTAAAAAAAAAAATTCGATTCACTTTTTAAAACGTACTTTTTATGCGTCCATCTTTTATGAATATTCAATCGTATTTTTAATTACAGTCGAACATCCATATATCGAACTTCCACATATTGAAATTTCCTATGTATCGAAATCCCAGCAAATTTCTATGTTCATTACATAAAAAATTGTTTCTATATATCGAAAAAATCTCTATATTCTATAATCTATCTCTATATTTTCTCTATATATCGAAAAAAATTTCGAGACATTCGTAGGTTTTTTTTCCACTTTAGACTTTGTCTCATGAAAAATGAAGGTTAGCGGAGAAAATTATGATCACTAAAGGTTGCTACGAAACTCATAAGGAATCTGGGGTTCAGGGATGTGTAGATAGGGTCGTTGTTCCGTTCTGGAGTTCTTACATTCCCTCGAGTTTCTTTCAAATGTTAGTTGCAACCAGTAACACTATAAAATCAGTTTCAAGCTATCCCTTTTGTCTGTTGATTATCATTCCTAGTCTTTTTAGCTTGAGTGAAAATCATTCTAGTAGATTGATTTTTTACTTTTTTCTCGATTACATTGTCAAAACGAAAATCTTCCAACGTGGCGGTTCAAGTTGAATTGTCGAAGATTGAAGGTGTATGAAGGCGCAAAAATGTAATTTCTGTTAAATTTTTAATTGTTAACTTTCATTTAATCCGATGCTCGTTTAAATTAGAAATTGGGTTTCATGCACGAAAATTAGTTTTAACTTTAATGTTTTAGGATATTTTTATGATAAAATAAGATCGTTTCTATGTATCGATTCTGACAAGTTTTTATATAAAGTTTCTATTAACCGAGAATTCTGACATCCGAGGCTCTAGCGGTCCCAATTAGCTTGGATAATCGAGGTTCTACTGTATCTGCGATTCTCTTCGAGAATATTAGTTTTTTAATTCAACTAGTGTAGATACACGATAACAATCCGTGTTTCTGAAAGTTGTAATTTTGCATGCGTTCAATTAAGTACATTTAGTTTAGAAAATTATTAACTGAAAGAGTAAATGCACACAATTACCGTACTTTCAAAGTTAAGAGTTGAAACAAAAATGAACTAAAAACAGTGGATAGAAAACAATTTGACAAAGAGGAAAAAATAAATAAAAATCGTTTGCGAAATTATTCTTCATGATGACCGTATTTAAGCATTTAAAAATGATATAATGAACTAATATAGTTCACAAATATCTTATCAGAGGGAAATTGCAAAGAAAAAAAAAAGGAGGCATATGGAAAAAGCAAGTTTTCCGATGGAAACGAGAACAACATTTTAAAAGTCCTCTCCTAGCTTGAAAAAGACTCACCTGTTGGTAGAATATACACTGGTGTAAGAAATTAAGAGAATTTTCAGATTTGGTCAATTATCTCCAGAACTACTGGTCCGATTTTAATGAAATTTGGTATGTGCATACATTGAAACAATACAAAACAATTAACCCTCCGAAATTTAAAATACATGCGCATGATCATAAATAACACTCGTTAGAGTCGGATGGCATGAAACAGCGGTTGCAAAATTGAACGAAAAAAATGGGTTAGTAGAACGTATAGTCCCCTCTAACAAACATATAGGCCTCGCAGTGTGACATCTTACTTGAAATAAAGCAGTTCATGGGACCCTTAAGCAATTTATTTCCACTCGTTCACCAACGCCCTTCTCAGGCTATGAATGGTCCCCGGAAGGGTGTTGCGAGTTGCTATTGCCCTCCTGAGAGCGTTCCAGACATGTTCTGTAGGATTGGAGTCTAGAGATCTGCTTGGCCAATCCATCGAATGAATATAGTTGAAATAAATGCTTAAGGATCCCGTAAATTGCTTTATTTCAAGTATGGAGTCACACTGCGAAGCCTATATGCATGTTAGAGGGGACCGAACCCCCTTCTACCCCCCCCCCCCCTTTAAAAATTTTGCAATTGCTGTTTCATACTATCCGACTCTAACGATTGTTATTTATAATCATGCTTGTGCATTTTAAATTTTAGATGGTTATTTGTTTTGTATAGTTTCAATGTATGTGCATACCAAATTTCATTAAAATCGGTCCAGTAGTTCTGAAAATAATTGACCAAATCTGAAAATTCTCTTAATTTCTTACACCAGTGTACAATATTCATTCTAAAAGCTAATCTGAATTCGGTCACATAAGAATTCAATTGAAATATTTTCGTGGTTCTACATATTTACGAAGTCGATTAACAGTTAAAGATCCTGCCAACCTATCAAGCAGCATATAAAGAACTCGGTCTTATAGATGGCGACATATCTGTGAAAATAACCTTAGTTTATACATGTAACTTTCTGACTCCACTCTTAAACTCAGATAATTGTTTACAACTATTTTAACTTTTATGTCAACTTTTAAACCCTATGGCTTTATGGCAAACATTATATATATATATATATATATATATATATATATATATATATATATATATATATATATATATATATATATATATATATATATATATATATATATATATATATATCTTTGACGACATATTGCAAGGAGAGCGTCAGCAGAAGTACTTTGATTTACGTTCAATGTCAAGCGATATAAAAATTAAAGGCATAATTTGTGAATGAAGCGGACACTCAACAGGGGACTTTTGTTTGCCACCACCGCGGAGAATCAACGAAAAAATTCTATTGAAACATGATTGGTACATGAAAACCAGGAACGTACATTAATGTTGATCGGCACACCTGGTGGAACTAAAAAAATAATAATAAATTCAAAACTATTAAAAATCAACCAACATGCTTTTTTTTTTTTTACGGAACTTCAAGGAATTTAATTAGAGATACAAAAATTGACCATTTCACATTAAAACTATTGAAACTACTTTGAATATCTCCTACAGAAAAACTCCGTATTTTTTTTAATGAATTTTTTTAAAGAAATAACGGGCAATTGGGAGAATTTCTTTAATGGGGTTGTTGAAAGGTAATTTTAGTTGAATGTGCAGAGAAATTAGTGGATGTTATTTTAAATATTTTCAATGCTTCTTATAACTCAGGGACAGAGCCAGAGGACTGGAAACTGGCTAACATAACGCCGCTCTCTTCAAGAAAGTGTCTAAAGGTAATGCAGAAAATTATAGACCTGTAAGTTTGACTTCAGTGGTTTGTAAGATTTTCGAAACTTTGATCAAAATTAATATTATGAATTTCTAAGAGACTAATAGTCTGTTGACTAGTTTGCA
Source organism: Uloborus diversus (assembly GCF_026930045.1). NCBI lineage: Eukaryota > Metazoa > Arthropoda > Arachnida > Araneae > Uloboridae > Uloborus > Uloborus diversus. The sequence continues at coordinate 208,415 of NW_026558383.1, forward strand.
TTATGGGTTCAGGAAAGGTAAATCGTGTGCTATTAATTTATTGTATTTCTACGATAAGGTTACCTTGACTTTAGATAACAAAAAGTGTGTGTATGTTGTTTATATTGATTTTCAAAAAGCTTTTGATAAGGTACCGCATGTTGCTCTTCTCAGCAAATTAGCTGATATAGGAATAGGAGGAAAAACTTTACTTTGCGTTAGAAATTGGCTGACTAGAAAGAAACAAACAGTAGTTGGGAGGGGAAATCATTCTAAATGGAGTGATGTTTTATGCGGGGTTCCTCAAGGTTCAGTTTTAGGGCCTCTCTTGTTTATTATTTTTATGAATGACATCAATGTGAATATTTCTGGAAGCATGAATTGTTTTGCTGATGATGTAAAAGTTATGGGGATTGCAGAAAATAAAGAACAGGTAAAACAGCTTCAAGAAGATTTAGATTATATTTCCAAGTATGCGGATAGGTGGGATATGGCAGTTAATGTAGGGAAATGTCAAGTGCTGCACTTAGGTCATGGAAATAAGCGTACGAGTTATCGTTTACAGGGTTCAATCATTAGTCAGGCAGAAAATGTTCTTGATCTGGGTATCTTTATAAATCAGGACTTCAAGTTTAGTCAACAGTACAGCATTGCAAATAACAAAGCCTACAGAATGCTTGGATTTATCAATAGATCTATTTCAAACAAGTCTAAGAAGGTTCTTCTGCCTTTATATAGGAGTTTAGTAAGACCCCATTTGGAGTATGCTGTGCAGTTTTGGTCTTCTTATCTGAGGAAAGATATTTGTGTATTAGAAAGCGTTCAAAGAAGGACAACTAGACTATTTAAGGGGAGTTTCAGATTTAAATTATGATACCAGTCTTTATAGGCTTAATATGTATAGCCTGGAGCAAAGGAGGATCAGAGGAGACATGATTCAGTTGTTTAAATTTATCAAAATGAATGATGTTAATGGATTAAATTTTTGCACCGAAAGCAGGACGAGGGGTCATTGTTTTAAGCTATTCAAATTTCAGGTTAACCTGGAAATAAGGAAAAACTACTACTTTAGTAGGGTTGTGGGCACCTGAAACAGCTTACCGGAAGAGGTGGTACTGAGCAAGGGGGTGGATATAGCTTTAAGAGGGCCATTGATCTTCATTGAGGACTAATTGACTAGGAGCAACCTAGCTGGGCCAAGAGCCTGTTGCTGGTCGTCACATTTGTATTTGTGTTCGTATTAAATGACTGTAAGCATTTCATCATTTGAATGGGTGTCGGGAAAAACGTTGTACATTTTTTTTTTCAGTACAAAACTGATGAATCTAGTCCAGAGAATGAATCACATGTGTTTTTAGTTCGTTCACACTGTCCGAGAATGGTGAATAGTTGTTTGTTTAGAATATACATCGTTTTTCCCTCCACCCATTCATTTTATCGTTTTGCAGGAAAAATAACTCTCAGTGGATGTTTTTAATTACAAATTCACTGAAGATAGAATTGGATTTGTTCCTGAGGGTTGCGAATTTCGTCCTTCACTTTGGACGAGAAATATGTATTAAAGCTTGGGTTGGGCAAGATTAAACCAATAATATTCAATATTTGCCAATTAATTATCATTAAGAAGTAAATGCGAATAATTTTTAATGATTCCTCTGGTTTCGGAAAATTTTGTAGAAATCTTGTTTAGTATAAGTTTTCTCCAACCCGTTATCAGGGTTTAAAATTTTGTGTCTGATAGCTGAAACTTAATTTGAAACAAGTTTATAAATGATAAAAACAATTGTCGAATTTTTTTCCCGTAAGCCCTTTTGTTTTGCTTTGAAAAAGTAGTTACTTGTAACCACAAGAAACGCGTTTGAAATTATTTGAAATTTTGAGCCAAATGAACGTGGCTTTTATCTGCAGGCAATTTACCGACAATCCGGTTATGATGACATCTAGAGAGACTGCAGTTTTGTCCTTGCTATGGACTCATCAGTCTGGAATAGTCAATAACCGATCTAGAGGCAGATCTAGAGGCAGATTGCATGTAGTTATGCCTAAGACCTAACTTAAGGGTGGAAACTGATTCCTTATTGTAGCTTTTATCGCTTATATTTCAAGCTCAAAGGGTATTGATATATATTTATTCCCAACAATTTTTCTTATGGAAGGTACGCGTTTTTTTAAATTAATGTTTTTAATGCTTTAAATTCTAACATATTTCTCGAGAATTCAAACCCTTAAAAATCTAACTTTGATAATTCTTTAATAGTCAGTAATTCATTTGGGGTTTTTCTCAATTACGTAGTTACGCAACAAATACAAGTCTTTCAAGTTTCTAAACTCGTTGGTGAACCTATTCATTTACGTTCATTCCACTTTTAAAAATATTTCTCAATTTTACATTTTAAACATAATGAAATATTTCACACGAATTTCAAGGAAGTTTTCCCAACGTCAAATTCCACTAAATAACTTCAATTGACTAGAATTTTCTCCTTGCGCAAGTCACGCGACCGCTTTCAATCGAACTTAATGAATAGTTCGTTGAAACATTGTCATTCATAGCCTTTTACCAGCCCTTTTATCCTGCTCTTACTTAAAAGGCAGTTTTTCAGCGATCGAATAAAGGCAAGCTCTTGTGACGCCATTTGCTTTGCCAGGTTCCATACCAATCAGCAAGTGATTGACAGTATCAGAAAATCACTGAAAAGGAAGGAGCCTCCATAAGTGTGAATGACACGTGCTTATTTGAAGGCAGAAAAAAAAATCGAGAACAATATGAATCATGATTCAGATAGATTCTTAACATCTTCAGTAATAACTTCCTTCTTCGGGATAAATCGAGAGGATAAAAATTAGTAATTGCAGACATTTTAAGGTCTTCATTTTCGATCTAACAATAAACTAAATTCGGGTGTTGCTCTGACATAGTCAAAATCTAGCTTTGTAACAGATGGATTTTGGAATTAACTCTGAACTGCCTAAAAATGACTAAAATACTAGTGACCAGTTTAAGGTGTAGGCACATCGGGCACTGCAGGGACTGATTACTGAATAGACCAACTAGGCCGTGGCCTAGGGCCCCATCTTTTGGGGGCCCCAACCCCAATATATCTTAAATTGTTTTAGCCTATGGCTAAAACTGTAAAGCTTGATGACAGAGGGTCCCCAAAAAAGCCTTTTTCGTAGGGCTCCCCGTTATCTTAATCGGGGCCTCGGCGCAGGCCCAGGGCACCAAAATTTGAGCTGCACGAAAAATCTGTATCTAAAGTTTTTTTTTTTTTTTAATGGAGTTATTTGATATCGTATTGTACTAACCTTTTATTGCAAATTCCAAATTCAAAATATTTTAGTGAAGTTGATAGAATGAGCAAATAATAATAATAATAATAACATGGATCCAGCAAATACTTTCATTTTCCCAACATTTAATTTTTAATTAGTTTATTAAAGTGTCGGAATTTTCAAACAAGGCATGGTCTTTATGACGTCACAAGTGATGCACTTTGGCGTGTAATCCACTGTCACGCTGAATGCTTTCGCTTGCTGTCTACCGCGTTTCCACGGTATAATAATTCAGAAGCGAATTAAATATTGCGATCTACGCTTGCTATCAACCTTATCGTTGCCAGTACATGTGAGTAAAGATGCGAATCAAATAATGCGCTCTGCGCTACTGGCATCAGTTCATCATTTGAGGTAGTGAGAAGCAAGCGGATGTAAGTGGACATTTTCAAGTTTTGAGTAAAACGCGTTTAAAGATAACATCCAAGGTAAGCTTTCATTGATTTTTTTTTTCTTTTCTAAATCATGCTGTATAGCAGCAACTACCAGGGCTGTTAGAACCATTTCTTGTCCCTAGACAGAGGAGAGGATCACCTACCATGTGTACTGGTTATCTCCAAACTTTTAATTTTGCCACTTACAACCCTTTACTTCTCACTGCTTCATTTGTGATGTCATGCGCAGAAACGTAAAAAATAAAAATGAGTCTGCGCACCGATTTTAATATTTTTTTTAAAAAACAGTAAATTTTGTCAAATTATTTAAAGATGGTCAAATTCTATGTTTTTAAGCATGCATGGAGTCTGATCTTTCTATCAAACAAAGGCCATTTTCAGGGCCAAATTTTTAACCTCAGAAGAGCGTACTAGAATTGCAGCATCACTTCTAATACAATGCCGAACCCTCAATCTAAATAAAAATGTATAATACTAAGCTGTCTACGCTTGACGAGAAATATCTGCAAAAGACAGATATCTGTACTCATATTCCAATCATTTTTGAAGTGCACAACGTGTTTTACGTTTATGTTGAATAAATATTTCCTAACCAATAAATATTGAAGTGTCATTTTTCTCTTTACATTATAAAGATTATCAGTTATTTATATGCGTAGTTTCATATAATATATCACGAAATCGCTGTAAAAATATTCTAATCGCATTCATTAATTTGTTGGCACTCTAACTTAGCCTAAACAAGCAACGCGAAATCTTAAAACAGAAAGCCGGAAAAGCTAAGTCCACGAGCAAGCGCAGTTGAAATGGCAAATTTGTGATAACCGGGATTTAACGTCTAGTGAAACGACCCCATTATTGATTGATTCTGCACTACTTTAACGAATTGCCTTCTTCTTGTAGCGTAAAATTCGATCACAAATATATTAGCCCTTACCATAAAATTATTCACGTTACACTGATGATCTCAACCGCTTTCATTTATTGATTAATGTTTCATTTATTTATTACTTATTCATTTCCCTTATTACAGATGTGCAAGGCGTTCCTTCCGTCCATGATGGAATGGAACAAAGGCCACATCGTCAGTATTGTTAGCATCGCTGGTGTCTTTGGTGGACCCAAGCTGACTGATTACTGCGCCAGTAAATTCGCTGCTCTTGGTTTTGCGGAATCTTTGGAATTGGAACTGAAAGAACAAGGATTGGACGGCATCAAAATTACCACAATATGTCCGTCCCTGATAACAACTGGGTTGTTTGAAGGTGCTGACGTCAAATCGTAAGTGAACTTTTGGGGAGTGAAAACTTCTAGATTAGGAAATATGGTGGCGCGAAAAAAAAAATAAATGTTTACATCAGGTTGAGAATCACTATCCCACAACTACGCTTAAAATCTGAATTACAAGTAGCAATTCTATAAATCCAAATTTGTAGTAGTTTTTTTCTCCTAATCCTTATCATAGGACAGCCTTTCTTAAATTTTTATTGTACTTCCCATAACTCCAGGTTTCCATGGAGATCAACCAAAGGTTCCGCGCTCTGTTTAACATCCGAAATAGGCATTTAAAATAACCGATTCAAAATATTATAGAGAAAACAAAAAGGATTTGCGGTCTATAAACTAAATTATTGCCAATATATGGCCTGAGACCTTAGTGTTCTCAAAAAACTTTTGAACCCTTAGGGATCAAAAAAACTTTTTTTTTTTCAGCTAGAGTTCAGGACCCCCCCCCCCCCCTTTTTTTTGCAATTATTAATAGTATTATGATGTAAAAGTTTTAGCTTCTTACTCAAATATTAAGACGGTGCTCAATGACCCCTTAATTTAACATTAGCCAGATCGTAGAAAATGCCACAAAGTGATAAATATTTAATTCCCCCAGCTGTTAGCTCTTTTTTTCTTCTTCTTTTTTTTTTTTTTGTAAATAATTATTTTGATTGCAATGAATATGCATATTTTTAATGTATATCATAACATGTAGCATTGTTTTTTCTGTTCGATGTATTTTTTTAACCCTCCTCCCTATACTATTGAAGTTTGGAGAGGGGGTGGAGCACCCTCTTTCAGTTGAAATAGGAAGCTAAAATTCTTCCAGTATATTGCTATCCACAGGTCTAAAAATACTGAGGGGTGTCCCCTTATCTGGGAGAACTTTGTTTTTTTACATGTATTTTTGAACCACCTTATGCGACCTGTTAGTACAAAAGTACGAAATTTTTATTGAGATGACATTTTGTTATTTAAAAAAAAAAGTATTACTTTTAGATCACAACAAGTATTATTTCGAATATTTTTCGTTTTTATTGCAAATAAGCCATTTATGAATGCTGCATTTGAACTATAGATGAATTGAAACTATTGATGTATATGGAAATTGATGCTATTGATGGATATAGAATGAATTTTAACTATTGATGTATATGAAGATGAATCAAGGGTGCCGTGAAAAAGCTGGGCATTAAAAAAGGTTATATTTATCAAGGAAATTGGAAGTCATAAGAGAAAAATCAAAAATTATGAATTATTCCATGCGTTGTCTGGAGAAGTTCCTGGTATTTCTAGAAATCTTGATATCGCCCGAAATAAATGCTTAAACAAAAGGTTGTTATTCATGTTAACAGATTCTATTATGCTCGTTTCCATGAAATACTATTCATTGAGTAAAAAACTCTAGTTGGCATCTCTTGGAAAATAACCATGTCGTTAATACTTCAGTCACTAAATCCTTGGGTCGCGCATTTAGAGTGATTGCAACAATGTCATGTAGAATGCTGTTTTGTTGATAAGTTCCGCGCAAATGCTTGGTGACAATAAGCGCAAGCATTGTGTTTAGATTTCAGTAATAGATAAAGTTCTAGATTAGGAATTCTGAATAGTAGCCATTGGCTACAGAGTTACAGAAAATGGTAGACACTTTTGATTTTGGCTAGCTCTTTAAAAAATATATATTCAGTGCAAAAAATAAATAAACCTAAGGGAGTTTACTTTGAGTTAAGTTGCCAAGGTGGTGTCGACTGATGCTCTGAAGATTGGAATCTTGTGGTCGTAGCATGATAAGCGATAGGATTTTTAACAAATAAAAAATAACACATGATCACCACTTTGGATGACAAAGACTTGATATTTTGGTAGCCATTTTCAATGAAATGGTCGCCCGTTGGCGACTGGAGACAGATAATCTAGAAGAGCTTTAGCAATAGAAGATATGATTTATAATGAAAGCGTATAAAACTAAAATTTACAAGCTTTCTGAAAAAAGAAATTTTAGAAAAAAGAAACTTTTCGAATTTTCAAAATTAATTTGAATTCTGAAATTTTGAATTCAAATTATTTTTTTCGCAATCACGAGTTGCGACAGGACCCTACTCATTGGTTACTACCTCACTCTCTTGTTTCTAGAAACGGTTCCTGTTCCTTCTCTTGGGCGGTAACGTGTGTAAAGTTGTGTATGTGTAGGCTTGTGTGTGTGTGCGTAAACCTGTGTGTATGCACGTTGGCGTGTGTGTACGTGTGCAAAGGCGCGTGCGTGTATGTGTGTGAGTGTGTATGAGCGTGCGTGTGTCTAGGACATGGACACCACCGACCAGGAGCAGCGGCTACAGGGGGACAGTGCTCAGGACCAGAGGAGTCGCGCCGGAGCTGCGCCTGCAGAGGACGGTGGAGTTGAATAAGGAACTGGACATCAAGGAAGGCCAAATGAAAACAATTAGCAATCGTGATTGCTCAAAAAATAGTTTTCCCTGTTTATATTCTTTGTGAAACCATAATCTGAAGTTTGATTATAAATACAAATCCTCATACAATGTATGAATGTTCTTAAACTTTCTTTCATGGTTGCCCAATAAAACGTTATGAAAATAATATTTCGGAGTCGGACCGGGTAAAGGAGTCGGAGTCGCTCATTTTTCCTCCAAGTCGTCAGCTCTTTCATGACTGCCGAGGAGTCTGATTCGTGAAGCCGGATTGATTTTTGAGTAAAGGAGCTGTGCGGAGTCAAAAGATTTAAATTTCAGAAGTTGGAATCGGTTATTTTCTCTCCAATTCCGCATCTCTGCTTCAGTATTTTTTTATTTTATTATTATTTTTTTTTCAATCCATAAATTGAAAACCGCGGAATGCTTATGAAAGGTTTAGTGTTTTTAAGGGGCGTTGGTGTCCTGTATACGCATAATGTTAAATTGCTAATTTTTATATACTTTTCCCTCAAAAACTTTTTAATGACAGAAACTTACAAGTTTCAGTGTTTTCAAGAGATTTCTGAGAGTTTACTAGAGGTAAATTTTAAGAAAATTGCTAGTGCATTTAAAAAAAAGAAAAAGAAAAATGCTTTGAAGTAGGTTCCTCCCCTGGAGTCGTTCCATATTAACTTGTATCAAATTTCACAACCGTAGGTGCCGGTGGCGGATCCAAGAAGGGGGCTAAGTGGACTATAGCCCCCCCCCCCCCCTGAGGTCCGAACTTACACTAAATAAAATCGAAATTTCAGAGACTTTTAATACTGCAATACAATTGCGAATTTCAATATGTATTATCTTTAAATATAACTGCTATATATAGTGGCATAATAGAAAAGGGGGGCTAGAAGATTGTAGCCCCTCCCATTCTCTCATTTAGTCGAAACTCAAAACAGATTAAAATATAATCGACAATGGAATGGAAATTCTGCAATCGTTTTTTTTTTTAATCTGAAAGTTATAACTTTTAAACTAAATCAGCCACATATATTTAACTTCATCCCCAGGGTAAGGGGGCTATAACCCCCCTCCCACCATGAGGTCAGAAATAACTCTAAGCAAAACCGAAATTTCAAAGATTTCAAATACTTCAATGCTTTTTCTAATTTAAATATGCATTATATTTAAATTAAAAAAATACAGTGTGGCGTAGTAATGGTGAGTTGAAGGGGGACGGGGGCTAAAAAAAACTGTAACTCCTTCTCCCATTCGATCAAAACGTACACCAGATTGCAATGCGATTTACAATAGCATGGGAAGGCTTGGAAGAAATAGCTTCGTCCTGATGCTATCAAGGTTTTTTAATCTGAAATTTTCAGTTTCAAATTCACACAGTTATATATTTTACTTCGTTCTCGGGCTAACGGGGCTATAGCCCCCCCCCCCCCGCCTTCCCAATGAGGTCAGAACTTGCACTGGATAAAACCGAATTTTCTGAAATTTAAAATACTGCAATACTTTTACAAAGAGAGACCATAAAACTGTTTTTATGCCTCAAATTTCGGAAAATGTTGTTGGGTGAGCTCCCGCTTCCCCCCAATGTCATCAAAGATTAATTAAAATTGCATTTTTAGTAAACTATTTTCGAATATTTCTCGAGATTGTATTTTATTTTTTACTTTGTATTTTTGATTGTATTTCTGCTGATTATTTTTTCGATAGGGAGCCATGCCATGTTTGCACACTTCTTTCTATTATGCAAATGTATTTCTATCTACCAATGTGATAATCTACTCAGCTTTATAAGAGGGTTTTGCCTAAGCATGGTTTTAGCTACTCCAGACTCATGAGCATAAAGCTAGAATCCAGCTGCAATCTCTGGATGCTGTAACTGACATTTTCGGTGTTTGCTTGCAATTCCGTCTTAGCTCTGGCCATGGGGCGGTAATGTACAGCTTTATATCCAACTGAGGTGCATATAGTGTTTTCAGAACTTTAATATGTTCGCGAAATTATTTATATTCTTCAGTATACTATATAAGTTTATTTCAAGTAAAAAACCGTATTTAAAGTCCTGCATTTTTCGGAAGAGGGACCCCTTGTAGAGAAAATTTCATACTGTTTAAACAAGGGTGTACGTCCCTCAAAGAGCGATGCCCCCCTCCGTTACCGAGATTGAGAATATACGCGAAAGCGACGAAAAAGACTCCCTACTCTAAAGCGGTGACTCCTCACTTGGACCGAGGTTAGCCCCCCCCCCCCCCCTTGTTCGAGTTCTAGATCCGCCACTGGTAGGTGCTAAGGCGCTCCTGATCATAGCGAAACGGCCGTTTTGCGCGTTTAATAAGTCGTTTTCAAATTCGTGATTTCCCCTTTCCAGTAATATTTTGTCCTCAGATCCATGCTTGTATTGAGTCAAGGCTAAAATTTTTGCTAAATTAGAAACCTTTATATCTGTTGTTCTAGTAAATTGATTAAATTGGAACGGACTTTATCTTGTGTGAAAAAAAAGTCCTTTCGAATGACATAGAATGTTTAGAAGTGCGGAATTCGTTCACTCTTATATCACGCAATTCATGTGAAATTTTAGCTTAAAAATTAATTTAAAATAAAGCCGAATTTATTTAAAAAAGAAAGAGCTCTGAGGAGCAAATCTCCGGGGTCTAAAGTAATTTTGTTCCTAATTTCAGGACTGTAGGTGCGATGGGGTCTCCAGTAGAAAGGATAGTCCTGACCTAATTTCCATTTCTTCGACGTTACCTGCAGGAGCGTGCACAGAGCTTCAGAAATGGGGGTACCACTATATCAGGCAACCTATATGCTTATATATTATTTCCAGCAGAGGGGAGAGGGTGCACGCTACTGCTTGTGAGCATCTCAGAGTAGGGGAGAGTGTTGTACCTTGGGACACTTTCCATAACGTGAATTATTTAAATCAAATTTAAGATTTAAAAGTCACATTAAAATACCCCAATATACTTTTCGATTTTTTTTTCTTCAATTCAAACAGTTTGAAAATAAAATATTGCCAGCCATTTAAAGTAAAAGTTCCAAGCTATCCCAAGGAACAACATTCTATTGTACCTCGGGACACGTCCCGTTACACCATGGGAACCCTGCTTGATTCAGGAAACAGCAATATACTTGATTCAATTTTGAACCCCCCCCCCCCATTGGTAATGAATTAAATTATGGATAATCAATAACGAATCATAAATAATGAATTATTATGTAACATTCAATGTGTTTTAAACACTACAGCAGTTTAGAAAATTTTTCTATTTTCCTAAACATATTTTAATCATTAACGACTATGCATATGTTGCACCTTAGGACGTGTCCTAAGGTACAATATGTTTGACTGTCCCAAGGTACAATCCCCACGTGGTTTAAGAAAAACCAAAATGGTGGTCAAACTAGATGCACTATCACTATTTTCTCATAACCAAAATATCTAAAATACTTCTCTTTTGTAATAAAATAAAATTTGGTTGATTAGTTTTACAAATACAAAGGCAGAAAATGAAATGCAAATGAAGAAAATATTGTCTTTGGAGTCAGAAATTTTTTTCTCTCACAAAATCATCAATTTAACTTTTTTTGTTGCTGATTGTTAATATGTCCCCATTTAGTTGTGAAAGTTACTACTGGAGATTACAAAAACAGGGCTGCTAAAAATAGATTCTTAGAAATTAGCAGTGTCCCAAAGTACTTCACTCACCCCTACTACTCTGTAAAAGTCGTTTCGTTGCCAGCGCAGTGTCAATGCAGGGAAATCCACTTAACCTTGCACTAGTTACGTAATTCGTGCGACATCGCTGGCGATATTTTCGAAACATCGACGTTTTTTTAAGCCATCGATGCTTTTACCACCGATGTTTAAGGTCGATATTTTTTTTATAACATCGATGTTTTGCCTTCAATGTTTTTTCTGTGTCGATGTTTTATAATTAAACCAAAAATATCCTTAAAAAATATGAACATGTTTACATAACGGTTTACAGTTATGATGAAAACTTTAGTATTAACTAGTTATTCTGACATTTATCACACCGGGAAGTTTTCTACTCCAAGTTGCCTTTCGGTTATATTGCATAAAAGTTGACAATTCTTTTTTTCAGCATACTGCTAAAAGGAATTAATAAAGCACACTGGTCAAAAGAATTAAAAGAAAATATTAAGTGTTACTAAAGGTCACTCCAAATAAGCTATAACATGCTATAATAAGCAAAGGACTATAATATGAACCTACATTGAAGACCTCTGCTGTACCTATTTTCAATATATAGAGATAGAGATAAAAGAGCCGGGCTAAGGAATAGATACGGGTACATTGATGATATAACAAGAACCATTGGAAACAAAGGATTTCATAGTTGACAACAGTTTACGACTGCACTGTAACCATGGTATTTGTTGCCATGTTTGATCTCAGTTACAAGTAAATTACTAATTTGGCAATACCACGTTGTTTGTGAATGCATTCCAATCACAATTTTCTTTTTTTAGTATGCACACTGCTCTAACTCCAGATTATGCTGCTCAACAAATTGTGAATGCGGTTTTAGAAGATGAAGAATTTCTGTTCCTTCCAAGATCATTCTATTTCATGTTTCTATTGAAAGGGTGAGTATATGAGTAAAAAACCAAGAATTAATGTCAGTGACAATGATAGAATCATTGCAAGAAGTCGCCCCAAACAAAGACCGTGATCGAAACATAGTTTGTCAGTTGCTTTTATTTAATGTGAATCACATAATTAGATACACACACCTTGGATGAGCTCTTTTGAGTAGAAAGTAGAGATGAGTTCGGGCTCATTTTTGAGAGCCCGAGTGATATTGTCTCGGACCAAAATCCGAGCCCGAAGGAAACTTTCTTGTATCAAAAACTAAGCTTTCTACAGTCTGACATGATCTCTCTATTAATAAAAAATGTTACGTCAAATGTTCTTCATTTTAGACGTTTCTAAATTTTTTTAAAATGCTCGACTTCAAATACATTACAGTATGACATATTGCAATAGTAATCCCAAAAACCGCTATAAATAAGCGTTAATTTATTTATTTATTTTGGGAGGGGGTGGGGGTAAATTTGACATTGATTGAACTGATTTAAATGTTCCTTTCATTTTCTCACAGTAGGAAAACGTTTATTTGCTTCGAATTTGTATGGAGATTGGCGATTGAATATCTGTGCTTGAGCCCAAGCCCGAAACCTATTTTCGGTTCTAGAGCCCGAGCTCGCTTCGGGCTCGGGCTGTCGGGCCCGGGCTGAGCCCGTCTCATCTCTAGTAGAAAGAGGAGAAATTTTTATGTTGGCACAGAGCCAAACAGCGTTTCGCAAGTCAAGCCGGCTCTCCCCACCCCTATCGTAGTTG